>NC_030429.2:3277585-3392585 GCF_001660625.3 Ictalurus punctatus
GAGATATTCTGGTCTGGCATAAAAAAACCCCACCATTTCAGAAAATATTTAAACAACTAGATGACATGATCCTTATGTATATATAAGGGTTTACACTAACAATAATTAGAACCTGAAGACTAACTGAATGCAGGTTTTGGTGATGTAAATAATAATAATAATAATAATAATAATAATAATAAAATGTTACACCCTTTAATAATGAGGCATGTTGTTGTGCTAAGAAATAAACAATCCCATTCATACTCAGTTATCATACACCTGTTAATGTAGGATTTTCTTGACATTTTCTTGGTTTCATCTGACTGCTGAACAGCTTACAAAATGACAGGAAGGACGTGACATCCCTCCAAAATAGATGAAAGGACAAAAAAAATCCTTATCAGGGAGGCTACCAAGAGCTACACCAACATTAAAGGAGCTGCGGGAATATTAAATAAAAAAAATAATAATACAATCCAAGCCTGCATAAATCAAAATGTGTTATGAATTGATGAGACAAAGGTAGAACTTTTTGGACAAAATTAAAATATATATGTTTGGTGCGAAAACAAGACAGCTTATAACCCAAAAAACACCGTACCCACGGTGAAGCCTTTCGCCCAAAACACGCAGGCCTCTGTTATACAACTGGAGATTGTCCAAAAAAATAAAAATAAGTCAGCATGATAATGACCCAAAGCAGGAATCCAAGTCAACAAAGGAATGGCTTCTGAAGAAGAAGATAAATGTTTTGGAATGGCCCAATCAGAACCCAGATCTAAATCCTATCAAGAACATGTGGACTGGCTTGAACATGGCTGTGCACAGAAGATCCCTCAGCAATATGATAGATCTGGACCATTTTTCCATGGAAGTAAAATTTTAAATTAAATTGAGAATTTGAAATTAAACAGAACATTGAGATGTACTGAGTGCTGTATAACAAGCAAAGGATGCATAAAGAAATTGGTTAAGGGGTGTGCATACAGGTTATTGTAAGCTCCACCCCCCCTTTTTTATTCCTAAAATTTCTTCCTGTTTCACAGAGAAGAAGCCACCTCAGACTGACAAAGGCCCAATATTCCATAGTATAATGCAGATATAAACCTCCATCCCAGTCCACAATAACTCTTCTATGTATAACTGCACAATAAACCCTCTGTAGTAGTAGTAGGAGTGTGTAGTAGAGTGTGTGTTCTGGTAAAAGGAACCTTTGTGAATGTGTGAATGTTGGTAGGGTTGTTTGTGTGTGTGTGTTTACCCAGCTGCTCTTTAGTATTACTTTCATCACCTATGAAGTGAACCCTTCATAGGCAACACACACAGGCATGTCTAAAAAATCTTTCCTTGGGTTAAATAAATAAATAAATAAATAAATAAAAATTATATATATATATATATATATATATTTATTTATTTATATACACCACTTATATATAAGTGGTGAACATACATGTTGGTGCTTCACAAATGTCTGCAAATTACACTTTCATATCAGATAATAAACATATCAGAAAATAAAAGATTACATAATATATGCACGGTTCTTAGACTGAATGGAGGACCACCAACGTGGTTTCCCATTGGTTTGCTGTTTTGTTTGGCCATTCTTATAAACCCAAGTGAGACAGGTGGCCTGACAGTTCTCCACTCAGTCAAAGAACCATGGTTACAGACATAGACTTCTGTTCCACTTCCTTTCATTCCAGACTAGAGGCTTGTTTATTTAGAACTCCGAGGCCACATACTGTATAAGTGGTCACAAGGGTTTATAAAATGTCGTGAAGGCATACCTTACCACACAAAACGAGACAGCACTCAAATAGTGCTGATACAATAACAGTTGCTCACTGGTTATGTTATTTTGGATGGTGATAATCACTCGAAATCACCACAGAGCACAGAGATTGTGACAAAGAAACATTCAGTCTATAAAATCTGATGGAGGTAAGTGGTGAACATACATGTTGGTGCTTCACAAATGTCTGCAAATTACACTTTTCATAGAGTGCCCCAGGAGGTAGCCATAATGCCTGTCAAATTGCTTTTATGGAAGAAAGTGTTTTTGACCTGTGGTCAAGTATACTTACTCAATCATTTCCGATATGCACTTGGCTAACCTTTCTTTAGACAGTGGAGTCCTGTTATGGTGCTCCTGTAAGCATACAAACAATTGTTCAGTGACCTCCCAGCAGGAACTAATACATCAACAGCAAAAACTCCAATGTAAATGCAATGCTTTATGGCCAGTGTTTTACAAAATGGTGAAAAACTTTCCACTTGCCTGCTATAACCAGGATTTAGATGGACCCCTCACAAAAGTATGTCTGACCCTTTGAGAACATGCCACTATGCTAGCGTTGCTCTCAGGGGCCATACCCATAACACAACTTTGGTGTTGTTGGTCCATACTCGTATATATTATCCCCATAGACGTTTCAGTGTTGCAGAACTGGCCACATAGTTTTCATTTCAAGGATGTTATCATGCTGATGTCAAAACTCATTTTCCATTTCTCTTTTACTCTCAGCCTCACTGGGCGGCCTCTATCTGAACAATCCTGTATTCCACAGCAGTGTGAAAATTCATCTTCAAGTATATGGTTGCAACCAATCCTGTTTGTTTAACATTTGCATTATATCTGACATGCATAGCAGACAGAATGGAAAACATTTAAGCTTCTTGGATACAGAATGCACAGGATTCCACTTTCCCCCCCATTTTTTTAAATCAGAAAATATCTTGAAACCCTGTTTACCTGTTTCTGTAGTAGTGACAGCACATCAGTCAGTATAGCTATTTGGCCTGGGTCTTACGTAGAGTTGGAGTACTCGATCCCGGACTCGAGTCCAATTATGAATTACAGTATCTCACCAAAGTGAGTACACCCCTCACATTTTTGTAAATATTTGATGATATCTTTTCATGTGACAGCACTGAAGAAATGACCATCTTTATATAGAGCAACAATTCTTTTTTTCCTCAGAGAGTTCTTTGCCATGAGGTGCCATGTTGAACTTCCAGTGACCAGTATGAGGGAGTATGAGAGCAATGACACAAAATTTAACACACCCGCTCCCCATTCACACCTGAGACCTTGTAACACTAACAA
Source organism: Ictalurus punctatus (assembly GCF_001660625.3). Taxonomy (NCBI): domain Eukaryota; kingdom Metazoa; phylum Chordata; class Actinopteri; order Siluriformes; family Ictaluridae; genus Ictalurus; species Ictalurus punctatus. The sequence goes on from NC_030429.2 coordinate 3,280,680, forward strand.
GTTACATGACACCGGGGAGGTAAAATGACTAATTGGGCACAATTTGGACATTTTCACTTAGGGGTGTACTCACTTTTGTTGCCAGCGGCTGTGTGTTGAGTTATTTTGAGGGAACAGCAAATTTACACTGTTACACAAGCTGTACACTCACTACTTTACATTGTAGCAAAGTGTCATTTCTTCAGTGCTGTCACATGAAAAGATATAATCAAATATTTACAGAAATGTGAGGGGTGTACTCACTTTTGTGAGATACTGTAACTCAGACTTGTCACGCACTCAGGTAAATTTGTACTCGAACTTGACATGGCCTCTGTAATTTTTCCGAGTACAGTTAGAGTACGCATCATGTGTAACATGAAAAGAAAGATAAAATATAAATAACAACAAAAACAGACATCCGACCAGATCCTGGAGTCTCCTGATAGTGACTCCCCGACGGCTGCAAATTATAGGCCTATACAATATCCTGGAAATCGATTTTTTGGAGAGCAGGTGAGAGACCAGTAGGAACAGAGAGCAAGTGACAAGAGCAAAAGAGAGTGACAGAGCATATCCTGATTGGTCTCGCTTTCTGCTAGCTAGACCTATCAGTTTTCTCTGTGGGCGGGCTTTAAAATCGACCTTTCTCATTCTCTCTCATTCATCAGTTCAGTGTACCGCTGTATTTCAGTATCAGTGTCATGTTAATGCGCATCATGGCAGAGGGTCAAAAAAAGTATGCACCCCTGCTTCATAGGGGTCACAAATAACAACAGTTTTGCAAGTTTTCAACAGTGACTTTTTGATTGCCCTGGTGGGTTAAATGATTGTAAAAGATATGTTGCGGTGAGTTTAACAGTTTAACAGGTGTAATTTGTTCTAATGTTATTTACAGTAGCTGGTTAGCTGTTAAGCAGCTTCTCTATTCATGTCCTACATGATGAGGTCAAATGCCATGATGAGGTAGATTTGTTTAAAGTTGTAATAAAATAAAAAATGACTAAATGAGTTGAATATAATATAATAATACATATTAAGTACATATTTTAATGGCACATTTAGCAATTAGCATTGCAACAAACTACTTAAATAATAATAATAATAATAACAATAATATATATATATATATATATATATATATATATATATATATATATATATATATATATATATATATATATATATATATAGGGTTGCAGGGTTGGAGGATCTATCTCTTTGAAATTTGTGCAGGGTGGGATGTCAGCATAAAATTAAGATAACAAGAAATTAATGAATGTCTCCCTGCCTGACACTTGAAACACGCGAACAGGAAGCCTCCTCATCATGTGAGCACCGAAGTGAGTTCCCTTTAGCAGCTTATCACGCTTGGACGGTCAAATAAATACACACACACATGTCAAAATGCAGGTCTGACTGAGAATTCCTGCAAACACAGTCGGTTATGTCTTAAGTGAATGTAAACAGTTACAGGGAAAACTCAGTTTACTGGATCCGTGCATTAGGACTTAAGTGACAGCAGTCTAATAAACATGCTGCTGTCTGTGTCATTAATGTTAATCAACCAACAAAAGACAAAGAGAAAATCACTCACTCACTCATCTGACTGAATAACTTTAATAAGAATCACTGTATATGTCATGCAGTGAAGTCTATTTTATTTTACATTTAATTGCTTTATTCAATTTCCGTAGTATTTCGTATACTACTGATAGACCTACCTGAGAAAACGTATTGTTATCGTGAAATAAGATTGTAGTCATATTTCCCATCCCATTAGCATTTGGTGATTCCAGTCATGAATTTCACATAAAAATATGAAATGTACTTCTTAATGTAATAAATATCATAAACCCTGCTGATAAGTATTTGTTTTTCTTTTAAAAAAAAAAAGTTACAAGAACAGAGCTGTGTTCAGAAATGAGGTTAAATCAGATTAAAAGCAGTAATAAAGCATGAAGTTTGTTATTATGACATGCTACTAAATGTAACTATACTCTGTACTATCTCTTTCTCTCTCAGACTATATAACTGTAGGGGAGACGCATCAAATCATTGAAATGTGACCTCGAACTGGAGGACACAATATAGTGTGATACAATAACAAAACAGGTTCATTTGTATTTTCATACACTTGTAATATATTAAAAGTTCTACATATACCTCCATATCCCATTTTGTCTGTGAAAGCATTTTTTGATAGGAAACTATTTGAGGTGCTGATGACATGAAATAAAAATATTAAATGGCAATGGCGAGATGTGATAGTGAAATTTTCTGTTACATTCATGTTGGCATTGGTTTGTGCAGGTTAAAATATTCATTTAACAGCTCAGTGTTCAGTTTACAATTGCAATTTCAATTTAATTACTTTCTGGACGCGACTCGGACTCGACCGTTTAGTTCTCGGACTTAAGTCTAACTCTGCTTCTTTTGGATTTGAACTCGAACTCGATTGGTTAAGGCCTTGGTCTCGACTTGGAACTCGACAAAGGTGGACTCAGACACAACACTAGTCTTACACCCTGTGTTTGGTGGTGGTTGATAATGAGCTGTAAGCGCAGATACAATACTGAGATGCCTGTAAACAAGCACAGACATAACGTATAATTCTGACATGAGGCAGAATGTAGTGTAGTGAAGCATGCAGCTAAACGTGACAGAGCATGTTATTGGAGCTATGAAATCAAAAAGTTTGATATGGTGTCAAGGAAATATAAATTAGAATGCCTATCAGAAAATGCACGTCAAAGGAAAAGAGATCCTGCGATTTCATGCGGTATCACGCGCGTGATGCGGGCACAGGAAAGACATGACCATTAGGGGGCAGTCATGTTTCATTAGAACAATTACAGATTGCTAGCAGATACAGTAGTTCTGCCAGGACATATAACCAAACGCTGTCGTTTCTTCTACTGAAGCCCGTGATCCGCTTGTGCTTGGCCTGCGGATCTGTGAACCTCTCTCGGAATTGTTTTGCTACAAGCAGCAGAGAACGTTAAACGTTGTCGAGCCTGAAAAAAATGGAATGTGTAGTCGGTTAGATTTACGAAAGAATATTATGTATGGTTTACATAAAAAAAAAAAAAAACATTTCTCATCAAAAGTAATGCTAAACCTAATTTAAATTTTGTTTCTAATTACAAGATTGAATTATGTACATGACTTCAGGGTGGCATGGTGGTGCAGCAGGTGGCAGTGCCAAGCTGAGCTCAGGTTACTGTCTGTGTGGAGCTTTGCATGTCCTCTCTCCTCTCTCTACAGGTTCTCTGGTTTCCTCTCACCTCACAGAAACATTCATTTAGGTATAATGGCAGGTCTAAATCGCTCCTACCTTTGAATAAGTTCCTGAATGTGTGCATACATGATGCCCCGCGATGGACTGCCGTCTTGTCCAAGATGTAATCCAGCTTTGTGCACAGAGTCCCTAGTGTTTCCAGGATAAGCTCCAGATCCACCATGACACTAACCAGGATAGAGCAGTCACTCAGTGAATGAAAATAACAAAGCATATATAGCACATAAATCCTTAGAAAATCATTAGAATACATATATTTAATTATTTCCTTGACATAAAACAAGCCAAGGGAAGTAATGGGCATCCAACTGAAAACTCCTCATTGCACTAAATCATTAAAACAATTAAGCGAGACCTAGTTTCTTCAGCCTGCCATCAAATGAACTTCATCTTTGTGTTAATAGTATGTGGGTCAGTGCAGGACATTCAGATACCAAATGAGTGAGGCCCAGGATTTGCACACTTTTATCACTTTAGCCAACATAATACCATAAAATGTCAGAGTGCAACTAAATGTGTTCAGACAGCATGTGCAGCATATTGTGTTTAACCTGTTTTAAATTGGCCACAAAAATATATTAAACGTAAATACAGTATAGTCTTTATAAAAACAAGCTGTGTGTAGTTTTGTAGAGAACACAAAAAACTTGCTATAAGATATTTTATTATATTTTATACCTTTATTTTGGGGGGAAAAAAGCTTGTAGTCACATTATAGTTATAATTACATTAATAAGAAGAAGGTCACTGGATCCATATAAAACATACTCCACGTTATGGGACATTAATTACTTTATCCGATGACTGTGCGATGAATTTGTTAAAGGAATGGAAATGTAGAGATTTGGCTTTGATGTTTTAAGTTTATGGTTTGCATTTGCGAAGCCTGTCAGCAGCTGAATGAAAGGAACGACTCATGCATGATAGTGACAGGTACTGATTCATTGATCTTAGTGACTCATAAGACCAAATATCTACTTGTTACAGCATTTGATTTTCTCACCATCACTGACACTTAAAAAAAACGATTTATTTATGAAGTTTTACACGGCAAGTAGATAAAAAGTAGAGTAAATAGATGACAATCCAACAAATCCACCAGATATACATTTAATATAATATTAATATATTCAATATTACAGATATCATTTTAATTAATGTAAGGTTAATGGAAGGAAAAATGTGAGCAAATTTTCTCATAGACTAGTGTCTTCCGTGGACAATTTTGCACTGTAGGACACTAGGGCCGAGCGCACATGGAGGATTTGTGGACCCCAGGTTAATTATTAGAATAAAAATAAGATACAGTAAAGTTTGAATATCGCACGTTTGAGGTTAGGGTCCACCTTTTAAAATGGTGTCTAAGGAAACGCAGAGTCTTATATATTAAAATGGGATGGTCAGTTTTTTGATGAACCTAGAGAACACTTACTTTGTCTCATAATATGTTATAGCCTATTAAATTTGTAAGGGTTTAATTTCTTTAATGGTTTTATTTGTGTTCTCAGCCATTACTTTCTGCTTTGACTTCATCACCACTTACAGCCCTACAATAGCTCATTTTTTCCCCCCAAAAGCATTTTAAATAAGTAAACAGGTATGGTAATTGGAGTGTAACATCAGCCTAGGAATGACACATTTCATTTTATAAATTTAGACATAACAGATTTTAAAATAGAACATAATTTACCACCATGATTAGTAAAATGTGGGACATTGGTTTGTTAATGTAGGATGCGGGACCAATCTGCAATTTTTGGCATGATCCCACAAAACGCAGGACAGGTAGTCTCCCTAATTATATGGGACATGCCTATTCTGCAAATCTGAGGTACCTGATTTGCTAGTCAAACCAGCTATCCAAACTTAGTCCAAGTGTTTCATTTACCTGCCCTTTTTACTTCAATATAACAACCTGTATAAAAGCTTTTTGCACATCTGCACATATGCATGCTGAATGTATTGCTGTCACTGGGTAGTAATGAAAACGATCACAATTACAAGTAGTCTATTAATACACAACAAAATCTACCACTAAGTATTATGTTTGTATGAAGTACGAGTTCTCATTATTGTGAACATGCCTCTCTTTTTGTCTTCATACCTCACTGCGTACTCTCACATGACAGTAAAGACAGTCTGCCCCTGTGGGACTCCATTTCTGACACACAATTCTGTTGTGTTCAACATGCATATGCTGTATATCTTTCTGTGTGTTCTACGTGGCCTTATCTGGATTACAGATTGATATTTCAAAAGGCTCCAGCAAGGAATACATTGTGCAAATTAATTAAACCTCACCAACTCCCATATGTATTAAGGGAGAAATGGGAGAGGACGGAAGTGGCTCAATCAGTCATGCTCACTCTCCATCAGCTGACATTTGAAAGGGTCAACACACATGAATAAACACCACTCAATACATGGACACACACACACACACACACACACACACACACACACACACACACACACACACACACACACAAAGCCCACTCTTGCACTTTTTACAATGTACTCGTGCTATAGTAACCATAGTGAGACAAGCTTTTGCAATACCAGAAAAAGCACAAAGCTCACTCTGAGAAAAAATATGGCTCATAAAGGCTAAATTAAGATGAAGTGGTTTGGTTGTACTTGGTTTCTTTAATGATGTGGACCTTCAGCTCTAGTGGAGGTTTCAATTGTACAGATTCATCCTAATAAACGCCCACAAACAGTACTAAATTTGTCTCCTCACTATATTTATGCTTGCAATTATATTCATTTGAGTATATACACTATGTAAGTTTTAGAGAAACATAATTTATATGTTTTATAACACACTCAGTTTACTGTACAAAATGCATGTCATGGGATCCTTCTAATACCGAATTATATATGGAAACAGGGACATGGGAAGGTGTTTTACATTGGGGGTGCTGGATTTGTGAGCAGCAGATGTCACAAACAAATGATAGTCAAATCTTTTTCCTTTAATTGTGAATGTATTACACAGAACACAGGACTGAAGATTTAACAGGGTTTATTGAAGACTAGTGGAAGCTAGGGTGTAAAGGAAAGGAGTGTGATAATGTGTAATTGGGGTCGGGATTCAAACTCAGGTCCACCACGTGAGAGTAGAGGGCACTGCCGATGTCTCTAGACATCCAGACTTGGGAAATGATCTAAGGCCCACATGTCCTGGGGGATGCCGTGCATGGAAGACATGGCTGATGAGGAGGTCTGCAGTTTCTTGGGTGGTAGGGAGCTTGGGCAGGGCCACAAACCGGTGATGGGCCAAGTTTAGTATGCCGAACATAAAACACATAATAAATACAGTATACATTCTTTTTTTAAAAATATTACCTGTTCCTGTTGACAGCTTAAATTTTTTCAGCACTAGTTCCTGGTGATACAACAAGTCTATCTAAAATGTATTATTCTTTTATAAAAATGGCATCTGTTGACATTCAGCAGTACATCATGGAACTGCAGAGCTTTCTCATTCAAGCAGGACAACAGTTTATAGACTTTATAGACAGTTTATAGACTTCAGGAACAAAGGTCAAGTTATCTTGATTTTTTTTTTTTTTTTTTTTTGCTTCTACATCTTTTTGCTGTATGAACATGAGTGTAAAAGTATTACACCAGAAATGACTAGAAACCACCAGAAAAACAAAATAATTGAACAGGTACCCGGGCGCTAACAAAAGATCATTTTGTTTACAGTGTGGACTCATTAAGAGTGCAGAGTGTGTATCGTGCTAACAGATCTGGGTGGAAATTGGCACCAATTCCCAGAAGTTCCACCACCATTTATTTTCAGCCCCACTGCATTATTTTCCAATTATCTTAGTTTGTGCTTGGAAGAATACTTGGACCCCAGGTCACCCTGCAGCAACAGTAAAACAGGCAGTGCAGTTTGTATGTGAGTTTGTCTGTGTTTTACTTTGTGTGTTTGCAGGATTCTCAGAGAACAGATATGGCATTAGCACTGGTTGGTTATTATTCAGACAAGTACATGTCACATTGATTAAATGCTACACTTGTTTGTTTTTTTACTTTACTTATTTTTCACTAAATTTTGTTGTGATTCAGGTCTTTCACTATCACATAACAGCTAACAGTCTAGGAGCTGGAAGACAAACATATGCTACTTCCAGGACAATCAGTAGAATCAGAATTGGTCAAATAAAAAAGAGAATATCAAACCTACATGTATAAACAATACAAAAGAAATTAAAGCTACTAGCAGCGATGAACGAGCCCTCACACCCGTGTTCATGTTGGGGCTGCTCAGCCAGGGGAACGCCATTCCATTTTTTGCACTTTTTAGCACTTAAATGTTGTTAGGAGTGTATAAGCATTTAAAACATGTAATGTCCTGTTGGCAGTAGGAGGCGCTATGACTATAACTGAATATTGGCCTGTAGATGTGCAGTGAAAATTCAAAAGCTTTGCAGGCCATGAATCGTATCAAATATGTGAATTTGGGCACAGATTAAACATTGAATGGTTGAGTTATAACAACTTCCTGTTTAATAGCAGTGATAGCAAGCTTTAGCAATTAGCAAGTGTTGCTAGCATATTTTAACATGTTCCAACATGTTGCTAGCATGTTTAGAATTTGCTGGCATATTTTTATATGTTGCTAGGAATATATCAGTGTAAAACATGTCACTTCCCGATTCCAGCAGGTGGCGCTATGACTATAACTGAATATTGGCATGTAGATCTCCTCAGGCCCAGATTCATATCAAATATGTGAAATTTGGTGCAGATTGAACATTGTATGTTATAACAACGTCCTGTTTTGTGGCTTTAATAGCATGTTTTAGCAGTTAGCTAAGTGTTGCTAGCATGGTGTAACATGTTTATAGCATGTTGCTGGCATATTTTAATATGTTGATAGGAGTGCATCACTGTGTCAAACATGTCACTTCCTATTGCCAGTAACTGAATATTGGCATGTAGATGTCTTCAGGCCAGGACTTTTATCAAACATGTGAAGAATGGACATTGTACGTATGAGTTACAGTATAGTAACTCATAGCGAGGCACACATCCTTGAAATTTTGTAGTTGGCGCTTTCGAGCCATTTTGCCACGCTCCATTCTGGAACCCCTATCAGATGTCAATTTTCACCAGTTTTGATGTGTTTACTAAGTTTTGTGAGTTTTCGGGTGTATTTAGACCCTCTAAAATGCCATTCATTTGAGAAAAGAAGAAGAAGAAAATGAAGCTCCAATAGTGCCTCACACTATCGGTGCTCAGGCCCTAATAAAAAAATAAACATATCATTTCAAATATATGAGCATAAATAATAATAATACAATTAAAATCCAAGAAGTAATACAAAAGAAATTTAATGCATTTAGACCTTTGGGCTGTTCGGAGTAAAGAGGAAAGCTCATTCCACCACTGAGGACCCTATTACAGGAATATCTTAAGCTTGGTACAATCATGTTCAGAGAAGGATAATGGAAAGCTCCCTGAAGACGTAGGGCCTGATTTGGTGTTCTGATCCAGAGTGCGTAGATAATGTGTTGCTGAGGCCATAGCGAATACAGAAATAATTTTTTTTCATTTGAATCTTCTGATGTATTGTGATGTTTTATGACTTATCTTCCACAATGACTCGTACTGTATGTGCACATAACCTATGGCCCATTTCAATGTTATTCCATAAGTTTGTTAAGAAGCAGTTTACACAGAATGATGTGAAAATGGTGTGAAAAACAAAACAGCATCCTGTGAGCGGAGGGTCTGCAGGGTGACCTCCTCACCTTGTTGATGAGGAGAATGACCAGACTGCTTTGAGCTGGTTTCCACTCCTGTCAGTCAAGAACACGACTCTGAGGCTAACATGAACACAGACTCACCCAAACTGGACAGTGAAAATATCAATTGGTAAAGTATTACCCCCACCAGTGTTGAGTAAGCTACTAAAATAAACGTAATCCGTTACAGATTACTACTTTAAAATTGTAATTTGATTACATTACTGATTACTGCATGTAAAAAGCAATCAGAATACTAAATACTTTAATTTAAAGTTACTTTCAAAACCCATAAAACCTACAAAAATACAATACAAAGCTATCATTGTATGAGTTTAGTTGCTACGGTGCCATGCAAAGTACTTTCCTTCTGCTCTGCTCATATCATGTTCACTTGAACTGGACGTCATATAGACATTTACACAGCTTGTTTTCCTTCTCACCATGAGAGCATGTTACTGTTTCAGTTTCAACCCCTGTACTGGTTTAAAACAAAAATTGCCGTACATCCATTTTTCCTCACATTTTTCCTGACTGTGCTAGCATTTGGCAGAATTGAGAGCTGTCAGCCAATAAGATATGAGTATTTCCACATATTTTCCTGTAAACCCTGTCTGATTGGCCTCGCTGAAGATATAAAATTACAACATCGCCATCTTCTTTTACTAACGTTCAGTTCCATAGTGACAAACTGCTCCAAGTGGAGAATTATTTGAGGCTAAAGAAAATATCTTTGAGGCTATAGCCCGAAATTCCCAGGCCAGGTTACGCCCCTGGCAGCCACGCAAAATGCGATTTAATTTAAAAATACATTTTACTAAATATTGTTTTCTTAACAACAAATTTGTAATACAAGTAATGTAATTTTATCAACATCAGTAACTGGAATCCAATTAAAATGTAAAATTTAAAATGTAGTAATGTGCAGTAATGCATTACTTTACTGCATTATCAAAAGTAATTAGTATACCCAACTCTGCCCCCCACTGTGATTACATCAGCAAACCTCGTACTTCTGGCTGTGTGGATAGTCTCCTGGTGATATATTGTTACATTATTAAAGCCACATCAGTCATGGTGTCTGATCATTCCTCATTTGAAATGCTGGCAGTACAACTAAATGGCCCTTAACCTACTCTAATTGTCACTGTTTACAGACCACCCAAATCATCGAATGTTCTTTCTTTTCTTAGAGCTTGGGACATTGCTCTCACTATGCAATTATTTTAATGGTAGATTTTCACATTGATATTATTAACCCCACTAACCCTTTAACTAGTGATTTTAACTACACTCTTGACTGTGTTAGCTTCAGTCAGTTTGTTAAGCTCCCAACTCAGAACAAAGACCATAATTCTGGACTAATCTATTTTAGTCTGGTCTAGTCTGCTGCACTGGGATAATATCATGAAATCGTATTGCCTCTGTTCCCCTGGAAAAATTAAAGCTGTAGCAGACTCTTCTTTTCTGCAATATCAAACACATTAAACAAAAAGACCTCCCCCATCTTTTTTCTACTTTGCACCATGGCATACTCCTCAGCTTCTTTATCTGAAAACTGGTTGTCGTCTTGAGCGACAAACTGTACATAAACAGATGTACATTGAGCAAGAGCTTCATAATGAGAACTCCCTTGCGAATGCCAAAATCTCCTACTATTTATTGATTATTGTAAGAAAACAAAATGAGATCTGTCTTCTCTGCAGTCAATTTATTTAAGCCACCTGAGACTAACGCGCCCCACCAATCTACAATGCTCAGCCTTCTTGAAATACTTCTGAAATACTAAAATTGATAGCATCCATTCATCCAGTAACTTACCTCATCAAACTCTATTAATGTTCCAAGCTGTCATTCATCTTCAGATTACTGTGACTGGTTGTACCGCCACAGCTCTAGTTGTACCTCGACTGCAATGACCTCTCTGAGCCTTTTCAATCCGACGTTTGAACCTAAAACAGCACTGAAACTGCTCTCATGAAAATCATTAATAACATCCTCCATGCTGCTGACTCTGGCCTATTGTCTATTCTCATCCTCCTCAACCTCACTGCCACCTTTGATACCATCTCTCACCCAATACTTTTAGAATACCTGGCTGGCCTTGGAGTTACAGGTGCTGCTCATCAATGATTCACCTCCTACCCCCAACAGACGTTTATGCTGATGGATAACTCCAGGTCCAAGCCTTCTGCAGTTACACAGGGTTTCCCCAGTGGTCGGTTCTGGGCCCACTGCTTTTTATAATTTATCTCCTTCCTCTAGACAGCATTCTCAGTCATCATGGTGTACCATTCCACTGTTACATGGATGACACCCAGCCCTACATTTTGACTGAACCAAACATTACCCTCCATCCCATTTAAAATTGCCTCTCTGACATCTCAACACATCACTCTTTAATCTTTCAGCTCCATGGGCTTCTCTTCCAATACCAGATCAATTTCACCTCACCCCTTCCTCTATCCTCCTCAAGGTTTACACCCCAGAATGATCCTCATCTGCTGATCTTCTGACTGTTCCTCCTTCACATCTCAGTGCTAGGGCTTTCAGCTGCACTGCACTAGACTCTGGAACTCTTTCTCCTTCAATAAGATCAATTCATAGATGTAAACGGAGACTTCTCCATGCATACCGAGGTTAAATTTCGTGTTCCACAAGGTTCTGTTTTAGGCCCGCTGCTTTTTTCATTATATATGCTACCTTTGGGTCAAATTATTCGTAAACATGGAATTAGCTTCAACCATTATGCTGATGATACACAGTTGTATGTTTCAGTGAAGCCAGAGGACAGACAGCAGCTTAATACAGTTGTGGAATGTGTAAAGGATATTAGACGTTGGATGCTTCCTTTAACTTAATTCTGATAAGACAGAAATACTTGTACTAGGACCACGTGTAGCTAAGGATAAGCATTCTGATTACACAGTAACTCTAGATGGACTTTCTGTTTCGTCATGTATAGCAGTAAAAGACCTTGGAGTGATTATTGACTCCAGTCTTTCATTTGATGCTCATGTAGATAATATTACTAGGATATCCTTCTTTCATCTCAGAAATATTGCTAAGATAAGGAATATAATGTCACTACATGATGCAGAAATAGTTTCATGCTTTCATCACCTCTAGACTAGATTACTGTAATGCCTTACTGTCTGGACGTTCCAGTAGGAGCATAAACAAACTCCAGTTAGTCCAGAATGCAGCTGCTAGCTAGAGTCCTATCTAGAACCAGAAGATGCGACCACATCACCGCACAGTTATGGAATAGCCTTCCAATTAGTGTTCGGGACTCAGACACAGTCTCAGTGTTTAAGTCTAGACTTAACTTAATTTGTTTACTCAAGCTTACCATGAGTAGACTTTCTGTTAAGACTTAACAATCTCTCCCTCTCTCCTTCTGCCGAGCCACACATGATTTTATGGAAATGCTAGTGTTCCTGATCCTTTCTGCTCTCCGGACCTGTCTGATCCATTCGGTGCCCTACCTCTGGATGGAGCTCTCATCAACTCCAGTTCCAGATGGACATTCTCGCTGTGGTTGCTTCAAAGGCCCCAGGGCTGCTATTACAATATGAAGTTTTGCACCCGGGTCTCCTTTGAACAATGGATTAGTTCAACAAACAGACTTCATATAAAGTCTTCACACTATCCGTTGTTACCCAGATTACGGGTTCCCTTCTGAGTCTGGTTCCTCTCAAGGTTTCTTAAACATATCATCTTAGGGAGTTTTTCCCTCCCCACCGGCTTGCTCAACAAGGATAAATTCACACATTTAAAATCTGTATCCTGTTTTTATATATATGTATATATATATATATATATATATATATATATATATATATATATATATATATATATATATATATTTCTGTAAACCTGCTTTGAGACAATGTATAAATAAAATTGAATTGAATTTAATTGAATATCCATCAACTGGAATCCAATGTTTTATTTACATTCCAAATGGGGTATCTGATGTGATATCTGCTATTAACATGGTCACATGGTTCTTCCTCATCACACCATGCTCACATGGCTGATCTTGTAAAGTTAGTGCACCCTGCTAACATGCTTACGGAGTCGGAGTAGGTTTCCCTTCATTTTACCGTATCTGTGCAAGTGGGGCATTCCTTGCCATTTTAGCTCAGCTCTGCAGTCTAGCAGATTTCTGACCAGTAGGGCTGTGGCTAAACAACTTATATCTAACCTACTTTGTTAGTCAGATTATTAGCAGCAGACTGAGTTGGAGCTGATCTTTCTCTACGTCCTACTTTCTGTCTGCTGAATCATATCATATCTGAGTCATGTCACGTTCTCCAGGTTCTACATGGTTAACATCACCCCTCCCAGTGCTGAGAGTGTGGCAGTCATATTTAAGCCCCCTTTCAGTCAGTCCTAGCTGTTGACGTTGGTATTTTTTGGCAAGTACCAGATCATACGCTCGGCATGTGTCTATACATGCACAAGAAGTTATCCAGATGTTAAAACACCACCCCTGGTGGTTACCACATACAGTAAGTAGAGTCTTTGTGTATACTGTTAATATCAAGCAAAATCCTCATACGAACTTAACAGTACACAAAAATTTCAGTAACTATATATTATTGGTTACAGTTTAGAGCAATTGCATATGAAAAAGTAAATGCTTCAAGGCAAATATTTCAAGCATCATCCACCTTCTAAATTACAGATAAATGTAGCTCTTTAAAGCTAAATTATCCATTAATCGTAAATGAAACACTACTCCTGGTGACAGCATAGACAAAGACTTAGACAGCATTTGATATATAAATTTGATTTTATATTATTATTTTAATCATGTCAATGTCTTCAGTCTTAAAATGGTCTCCTCTCCTTTCCTCACTCCTGCAGTGAGTGTAATTCAATATTGACCTGTAGCTTAGCTCTTCTGGCCCCACTACTTTAATTTAATGCTATATAACAAAGTTAGTTGCTGGAGATTGGTACCAAATGTACTGTGAGTGTCTGTGTCTAGGAAATGATAAATGGTAAAGATAATGCTTGATCAATTGAGTGTGGCTTAACTTCTCATATTGCACTCTTTCACAGCATCAAAAAGAAAATAAGAAATATGTATATTTATGTGGAAGAACCTGGACTACAATAGTTCTCAAATGAAGTTTTTTTTTTCCTTCAAAAAAGTGCAGAACAACTCCAAGTTTCTCTATTATAAATACAAAAAGACAAACTCGTGCACTACATGAATAATTTTTTACAGAAGTCTGTTTAGCAAGAGCTTTCACACAAGTAGAAAAATTAACACTAACTTCATAACATTGTCCACCTAATCATGCATTTAGACACTGCCATTATTAGGGTGGTGTATTACTCGCTGAGTAATAAGAGTGTACAAAGTGAAGACACACAGAGACACACTCTCACAGACATACGGTACATACTGAGAGTGAGATATTAGCAGCTTAGACACTACAGAGTCATCAGTTAGTACAGACAGTGGGTTCTCCAGGACCAGGGTTGGGAACCTATGCTTTATGGATTAGTCATGCTCACATGTATTTCTAGATAGACATAGATAGATTTTAAAATCATGTTAATATTTGTGGGCTCTGACTGTGTTTCTTATTCCTAGAGTGCCAATTGTTCTATAAAAATTCTAGTCCAGCATTTTGTGAGACCTTGTAGCACCTTCAATTTCCTCTTCCTCTTGAGACTGAAGCAAGGCTCACATTTTTAGACATGCTCGCTTTCTGGTTCAGCTCCATTGAACCTTGTTTGTTGCTATGACTACAGGCTATATTCCAGGTTTCTGTTCTGAAGTGAAGGAAATAAGAGGCTTGGCCTCACACACCTCTCAAACGGCACACACTCAAAACGAGGAATGAACCCTGAGAAACTCACACTCCATATGACTCTTCACATGCTAAACAGCTGCCTGAAACCAAGAGTCCAGATTCTTTGTTTCACACACTCAGGGAGGTGCATTTAATTTCCATCAAGGGTCTTTGAGAAAGGGCATATAGAGTGGATAAAGGGTCATCAGCATCAAGGTCTCTGACTAGAGAACAGGAGGAGCAGGAACAGCATTACTCATTACTATGCCAGCCATACGGCTAAGGACATCTGTGGACAGATTAATAATAATTTAATAATTATATTAAATTAATGATTGATTAATTGATTAATAATAATTGAATGCACCCCCTCTCCTGCAGTGTTTTCCCTGCTGTAACACACCCACTTCAACTCAGTAGGGATGGTTTATTAGATCATTAGTTAGATCAGGTGTACTGTATTAGAGCAGGAAAACCATTAAATATAGAGGACAGTGGGTTCTCCTGGACCAGTGTTGGGAACCTGTTATGCAGAATAAGTTGCAACTTAATAATAAATTAATTTGTATTTTATCAATTAAAAAAAATCCTATAGCACTCTTCATTACATGAGGCTCTGAATCACTCAACTGATGAGAGGCTAACAGCAGGCTGGTTGGATAATTGCATGCATGAGCAGGTGTACAGGTGTTCCTTGTAAAGTGGCTGGTGAGTGCATATGAACAGAATGAAGTGATTTAAGAATATTCTAGGTAATTCTTCAGGCTGCAATTATCTTTTACTGCTACTGTCATTGTATTAGACACGATAGGTAATATGAGCGAGTAGGTCATATACTATGTGTTTAGATGGCATTATATATGACATGTCATATCAATCCTTCTGTTTTGTGCAATTCCTGGAAATCAGAGGAATAAAAAACATTATATTATAGTCCACAGGTTCTCAAAAAATTTGCAGCCAGGGACACCTTTAGCTCTAAAAAATTGCCATGGACCCAATACAGATAACTTTTCTTTTTTAAATGAACTATTCAGTTATTAGGATCATTGTTCAAATATGTACAATAATATTCTGGCTTACATTAATAATGTACTTTATGGGCCTAATTGTTTTTCAGCTGGTTAAGGTTTGAATTAGACTCATTAAGTTCAAGTTAATTAAATTCAAGAAGTATACTTCATGGACCTCTGAGGTCTGTGGACAAAATTTTGCGAACCACTGCTACAGTCAAACATGGATTTTCTCTGTGGACCACGTGCATTTCATTGTACAGATAACACACAGAGTATTCAGGACAACCAGAGGATATTTTCTACACAGATATAACAACTGTGAGTCACAGTCAGTGAAACATGCCTTTCTTTTCAGTCTGTTTATTTAGGCATTTTAGAATTTCTTGGCCAAATTTATTATCACCATCCAGGCTAGGAGAAAAACATGAGACAGCTGAAACACAATTTGGATAAACTAGAAAAGAAAAGGAGACTAGGGAAAGCATACCACCAAGGAATCATACGACTGTAGCAGAAATAAAACCATTGTGGTATAAATACACAGACAGTAGAACAGTACATAGGTGAAGCAAATTATACGCAGGTACAAAACAATGAGCAGCTGGTGTTTGTGTGAAAATAAATGTTCCATTAATATGGTAACTTTTAATATGGTGATATGGCAACCAAAGTGTTAACAATGGGTACCACTTGTCGGTTAAAACCGAAAGCTTTCAATAATCAGCCAATAAAACAGATATTTAGTTTCTTCAAAGGCCATAGTTTTTTGTAGTGCATTTATGACTCACTTCTGGCAGAGGTATTGCAGTACAAGTACTGCATCTCCACATACAGTAGCTTATTCCTCGCATAAGCGGTGTGCACTTTAACCTTTGTGTGCACAAAGACTATGAATTTATGAGACTTTTTAAATACTATAAAGTGACATTTGTTTTAAAATCTCAAATGCATTACACCAGTAAACAAGTACAATTAAATTGAATTTAAAAACTGTTTTAGAATAATAAACTGCCAATACAATTCACCTCATACAACTTGTGCTTTTATAGATACACATGTAAACAGATTGCACAGTACAAACTTGGCTGCAATTCAAGGT
The DNA here is from genome assembly GCF_001660625.3 of Ictalurus punctatus. Classification (NCBI taxonomy): domain Eukaryota; kingdom Metazoa; phylum Chordata; class Actinopteri; order Siluriformes; family Ictaluridae; genus Ictalurus; species Ictalurus punctatus. Next base: position 3,297,653 of record NC_030429.2, read on the forward strand.
CTGAGTTTTAACATTCTATCAAACAGTCATTGTATCTCTAAGACAAATCAGTGTTTTTGTCTTATTGAATATACTTAGTATTGGTCTCAGTTTACACAAACAATGCTATCAAGATACTACTACTAATTTTGCGTCAATATGCTGAGACTGGAATTATTTTGTAAAATCAATATCATCATTCTGTCTGCACGCCATTTAAATGTAGGTAGGATTTATATATATATATATATATATATATATATATATATATATATATATATATATATATATATATATATATATATATATATATATATATATCACAAACAGAGCCAGCATATCAGTCCCAGTAATAATAATAATAATAATATTAATAATAATAATAATAAAATCATACACCCTGCAAGCAGTTCTTAACTTATTCAAATTAGATTTTAGCTATAGCATTGTAATTAATCCCAGAAATTGTGAAGTGGGATATTGTTGAATTTAATCCAGAAGCCTAGATTTGGTTGGGCAGCCACTACAGAACCACCATTATGGTAATTTCTAGAAGACTTTGGAGTAATATTGCTGATTTAGGACGTGTTTTTGCTTTAATGGGCATAATTATGAGGACAGCTACATCTGCATTAAACCTCTGAGATGCTTTAAACATGTCTCTGTTTCAGCAAAACAATAAAACAAAATTGTTGCTCATCAGATTCATGTTACTGTGGGACAAATTCGACACTTTTGACATTCATATATTTTAGACAGGTAAAAAAAAATACATAAATAAAAGCAAATAAATTAATAAATGGTAAAACCGATTTTTTTTGTCATAATATTTGTTTATATTTATTACCCCTACTACAACTGTATTTATTAAAATGGCAACACTGTATTATTCTATAGGCTGTCAACAATCTGTCAGATGACTGTCATCAACTGGCCTATCAACTAAATTTAAATGAAACAGCGATTTCTCAACAATATGCTAACAGTTTATAGCTGTAGATGTTTAGTACACAATCTGTATACACTCTATACTACCAACGTGACTTTCTTTCACTTTATTTGGATATTCCAGTTTAACGCTCTTGATTTTTAGTAGATCATCTATATACTATCAACCTACCCCATGTCTTATCAAGTCTTTCATCAATGGGCAAACAGGGCTAAAAACATCACTATAAGGATTTTGGTGACCACATAATTTTATTTGCTGATAAATGTTTTAAAGGCAATATTTATTTTATTTTTATTTTTGTGAAACAGAGGACAACAGCGCCACCAACGATTGTAAGAAAAACACATATAATGATATGAAGTGTGGGCTAGGTGTAACGAGTCCAGTGCTGTAGATTCCTGAAGTGACAGTCGTATCAGCTGAGTGGCGCCCCCTAGATTTGATCTCAACTCAATATTCTAGCCCATTTTGTTGACGTGTCCAGTATACAGTACATCATCAGCAGTCGTGTTACGGATGCGGTTGTGGGTGTGCTTGGGTACAGCAAAGTCATAATTCACATAGACCAACTCATCTTTGTGAGTTGTGAATGGGTGAGGTTTACTACACACTAATGCTCTACTCAGACAGTCATGCTAGATTTACTCACATGAAGCAGAGTTTGCCAAAAACAAAGGTGTGTCCTTAAACTTAAGTAGATTTATCAGCTCAGATGAGGCACCACTGTTTAATTAATTATTAGTTTCAACTTTAAAGTCTACTCGTACAGTAGACCACAGTTCTGTGTGTGGAAGTGCATTGTTAATGACAGAGGTCAGAAAAGAATGGCCAGACTGGTTAAAACTGACAGGAAGGCTATGGTAACTCACATAACCACTCTGGGGTAAGCAAAAAAGCATCTCAGAACCCACGGGACCTCAAACCTTGAAGCGAATGGGCTACAACATCAGAAGATCATACTGGGTTCCACTACTGTTAGCAAAGAACAGGAAAAATACCAGGCAATTGTGTAAATTCTGGTAGAATAATTTGCTCTGTACTATTTCATTTTAAGGTCTCTGTACATCTTCACTACTGTGAGTATTCTTGTGAGAACAATTATATCTGATGGATCGTATTTAGGGAAATAATATTCAATCATTGCAGAAAGACTGACACACTATTTAAGATTCAATGCAATGAACATAACAGTTTTTTTCTCATCTTAATACAAATGCTTTAATTCAAGTATGGTAATGGCTGCATTTAATCATCACTTAATCATTAGTCTTTGAATTGGATCCCACTGGGTACCTGGCGAGGGGGAGTACTGGCTCAATTCAATCAGCATTCCTTTCATGGTTAAATCAACATAGTTGATCTTCACTTTATATCACTTGCACATGCGCACATGTACAATCATATTCAGTTAAGAATCCAGAAGTCTCCTGAGTAAGCCCACACACACAACTGGTAAAGAACACCAAGCTGTGTACAATAATGACAGTACTTGCCCCTCAGAGAAATCCCTATCTCTGACTCTCTCTCTCTCTCTCTCTCTCTCTCTCTCTCTCTCTCTCTCTCTGTCTCTCTTTCTCTGGCACTCTCTCTCATACACACATGCCTCTCAGTAGACCATCCATGAATTCTATCTTTGCAAATGTATGCACACACATCTCATTACTTACATGTCTCAAATCAGAATAAACCAATTAAACATATATTTTAATTTTATGTCCCAGTATCACATGTGGTAAGAGGTAAAACATGTATTAAGCATGTAATATTTGCATCAATGCAAGGGTATATGCCAATTAATTAGCTTCCTCTGTAGATCAAAAACTAACACGTGAAAGAATATTGGCAGGCCCAATCACCAAGGGTGCAGCAATGTCTGTTTCATGAAACAGTACTGACATGTGGATATTTTGCCAGAAACATCCACAGAAATGGCACTTCCATATATATATATATATATATATATATATATATATATATATATATATATATATATATATATACCCATACACACACACACACACACACACACATATATATATATATATATATATATATATATATATATATATATATATATATATATATATATATAAAATAAAATGAATTTCCACCTCAACATGGCAATTCATAAATTAGTAGTGTTGGTCTGAGTCCACCTTTGTCGAGTTCGAGTCGAGACCAAGTCGTTAATCAGTCGAGTCCTAGTGCATGATCCAGAAATGCCGCCATCTTCTCTGGACCAAAGCTCATTTAAAATAGACTGAGGCGAAGGGGAAAACTGTTCTGTGGCCAGACGAATCAAAATTTGAAATTCTTTTTGGAAACCATGGACGTCGCATCTTCTAAACTAAACAGGCCTAAAGAGGAGAGGGACCATCCGGCTTTTTATCAGCGCTCAGTTCAAAAGCCTCCATCTCTGATGGTATGGGGTGCATTACTGCCTATGGAACGGGCAGCTTGCACATCTGGAAAGGCAACATCAATGCTAAAGGAATATGCAGGTTTTAGAGTAACATATGCTTCCATCCCATATTTACTTCTGAGAGACTCTGCCTCTCTAAGATACTCTCTTTAAACCCAATCATGTTACTGACCTGTTCCCAATTTACTTAATTAGTTACAAAATGTTCCTCCAGCTGTTTCTTTTAAGTAACACTTACTTTTCCAGCCTTTTGTTGCCCCCGTCACAACTTTTTTGGGAGGCGGATGCAAGGCCAGATAATTTATTGTATAAAGTAAATTTGAATTGGATAAATACAAATAATGCAAAGACAGGTAAGAACTGTCAGAAACGGAGATTTAACTAGATTCACTAGTGTGATATAGCATGAGAATACTCACCCTCAAAGTGGTCGATGTAACTCAAAATATATAATTTGAAGCCTTCTCCTTCTTACTGTTGGGTGTAACAGCTGACTGCCTCACAATACGATAAACGTAATTTAAAGTAATCTGCGAAAGCTCTTGTAAACATTAAGATATGGCTCTAATGGTTTGGTTTATAAGCCTCACTTTCTGCTGGAAGTTGGTTGTGTTATGACAATGAAACACTATTTTTACAAGTTGCAAGTTACAATTTTTACATTTTACTATGCCCCATAACTGAACACAGATGTGAATTTTGGGCCACATTGTATGATGTACAGTGGAATTATGCCACACTTATTTGTGTGTGTATATGTTATTTGATTGCCTTGCCATGGCAACACCATCTAAGATATCAGAAATTTCTTCACAGTTCAGCATCATGGCTATCTTGACATCATGCTGACCAAATATGGTTTCATATTGATTCCTTTAGGAGGAGTATTTAAATGTTTGATATCTGTCAAAATGCATAAAATCTAAAATGGCTGACTTCCTGTTGGTCGGAGTTAATGGATTTGGTCGTGAAAGTTGGTTGTTGGATGTAGGTGACTTGCTGTTGCCAGACCCTGATGGCCTACACTTCTGATGCATGTGCCAATTTTTCAAGTTTTTCATGAGTTTCAAGCATGCCAAGCACCTCAAAAATGAAAAACAATAATCCATCTTCAAACACTTACTCCTTTTCAGGGTCACAGGGGAATATGGAGCCTATCCCAGGAGCCATGGGGCACAAGGCTGGGTACACCCTGGACAGGGTGTCAGTCCATCGCAGGGCACAATCACATATACTATACACTATACACAATCACATATACACTCATTCATACACTATGGACACTTTAGATAAGCCAATAAGCCTACCATGCATGTCTTTGGACTCGGGGAGGAAACCCCCGCAGCACGGGAAGAACATGCAAACTCCGCACACACAGGGCCACAGGAATCGAACCCCTGGCCCTGGAAGTGTGAGGCGAACGTGCTAACCACTAAGCCACCATGCACCCAATAACAATAATAAGTCCCATATACAAGCTGGGCTGTGGTGGAAAAGGCACATCAAATAAGAGCATGTGATAAAGAATTATGAAAACATGAACATGTCTATCAAATAACAGATTGTATGTATGTAGGGATTATATGTAGGGATTGTGTGTTCCAGTATCCCAATAGCTGTGTCCAAAACAGAATAATACTGTTTTAAATAAATGTTGAACAGTATTCCACCTGCACTATGGTATCCTATGGCATTGTATAATTTTGAATTACTATTTAGTATTAAAGAGTGTGGTTGGTGAGAGGCAGGGGCTGGTAAAGCTTCCTAGTGATAAATAAACACTGAGCTAACAAATACATGCCCCATAGGCTGAAGACTATTTTGACATTCTAGTATGGGAGCGTGCAGAATTATATGCATTTTTTCTCTCATGTTGTTGGAGGAAACAAAATGATTTTTATATGTTACTTTTTAGATGCTGATCTAGGATTAGTGCTTCACTTTCCAATTATATGAAAAAGAATATTTGCAATTAGCGGTCAAGTCAGCATTGTTACATTACAGTAGTATTTAAAGTGACAACATTAGTCTAACTCTTTCAGGGCAATTGTTACAGTAGTGTTTGAGGGCGTATCAAAGCTGTTCACGAGAAGCTGATGAAGACCAGATCTAGGGCTTTTCGTTACAAACCTACGTAGGTTAGTACAGGAAGTAAGTATGGAATTACTAACGACTCGATTCAGCTGTTCAGAATCGTTCTTTCTTTTGGGAGTCAAGATTTTTGAAACTTTGCAAACTTTTTACAGTCACAAATAGAATACGTCACCATTATGACACCATGCTAAATTATAGTTATTTGCCTCACAATGCCCTCTAAAATTTATTTAAAAAGAGATTATTGTTATATCCCTTCTAGCAACTCAATAGTGGAAGAGTATTGGTGCAAATCTTCCTGTACACTGGTTTAAGAAACAGATGGAAGTTGAAAGCTGACATACTAACATTGCAGATCCATTGCTGTGGCAGTAGGATGATGATGATGATGATGATGATGATGATGATTATATTATTATTATTATTATTATTATTATTATTATTATTATTATTATTGTCGTTGTTGTTAGTAGTAGTAGTAGTAAGGTTTGATGTTCCACAAGGCTCTGTTTTTGGGACAGTTTTCCCCTATATATGTGACATCTGGGTACAATTATTCACGAACATGGTATAAGCTACCACTGGTATGCTAATGACACAAAGCTGAAAGTTTCAGCAAAGCCAGGGCAATAATGTTGAGGAAAAGATCAAGGACATTAGACACGGATTGTAACATAAATTCTATTTAATTCGGACAAGCTAGAAATTCTTCTACTTGGCCACTGCAAAAAAAAAAAAAAGGAATTTCAAGAAAGTAACAAAAGCCTTATTTCTGGAAAATGAGTCTTATTTTTGTGTAAAAAGAAAAATAATCTGGTCAAGCATGTTTTGTATTAGACAGGCAGTCTCATTTTAAGAAAATATATCTAACATTGTCTTAATAAGATATTCTAGCTAATATTGAGCAAGATTTAACCAGTAACAAGCTACAACAATGGTTTGCATAATATACCAGCAGAGGAACACGATCATTCACAACAAGGTCAGTCACTTAAATACCATCGAGTTAATACATAATCAGAAAGCTTAATTGTAAATGTTAGATATATTTTCTTAAAATGAGATTTCTTTTCTAATGCAAAACACGCTTAACAAGATGGGGACGGTATGAGGAAAGCTATGAGGAAAATTCATATTAATATTAAAAGTAATTCTTACAAAGCACATTGCTTTTAGAGGTACAATATCTTGCCTATGTTCCCCAAGGAACATAGAGTGTACAATGTTATGCTGTGTTCACTAAATAAACATTCCAATTATGAACAAAAATATAATACACTATAAAACTGGATCAGTTCACTTAACTAAAAAAAATTGAGGAAACTAATTACCTCAAAATTTTTAAGTTAATAAATTAATTTATCTTAGCCAAATACACTTAAAAAAAGTTAATTGAGTTTTTTTTTGTTATATTTACGTGTATTTGGCTTAAATAAATTGATTTATCAACTTAAAAATTTTGAGGTAATTAGTTTCCTCAAATTTTTTTAGTTAAATGAACTATCCGCTTTTACAGGTTAAAATAGGCATATTTTTAACTTGTACAGACTTATTGTTGTTACACATTTTGTTTGAAGGACACTTGAGAAGGTAGTCTATGCACTTTTGGATATTTGCTTGATAGCTTCTCTTAAATCTCTCAGTTGTGCTCAGTCTAGACATATTGCCCTTCTCTTTCCTGTTCAGGAAATGCAATGTTCTTCTCGTTCATTTCTATCTCCTTATCCTCCTGGCTTCCACTTTAGACAGGTATGTTAGTTTTCTACTCTCTACTTTAGAATGAACATATCCTATTGCAACCTTAAGTCAGCTGATGAGGAGAATTTGACATGCTTCTATGGAAGCTTCATCACTTTCTAACGTTACCATACTACACTGTAAAACCGGATAAGTTCATTTAACTCAAAAAAAATTGAGGAAACTAAATACCTCCAATTTTTTAAAGTTGATAAATCGATATCTTTAAGCCAAATACACTTAAATATAACAAGTTTGAATAAAACATTTGTTATATTTAAGTGTATTTGGCTTAAAGAAATTGATTTATCAACTTAAAAATTTTGAGATAAATAGTTTCCTCAAATTTTTTGAGTTAAATGAATTATCCGGTTTTACAATGTAGTATGCTCAAATAGGACCCTCTCTAGCTACACGCACACTATCTCTAAATGTCTTCATGTGCATGCCCCCTAGAATTGCTGTGTACCTTCATTGCACTCGTCCCCTCGGTTCACTCCTGAGCTCCAGGTCTTGAAAATATTTGGCCTTGAAAACAGCCTTTATGTTCATATCATGGCCTCCACTAACCACATACTGATATACGGGCCTGCTATGAATGCTGCCTGCTAATTCCATTTCTTCTCCATAATCAGTGGTGGAAAGAGTACAAAACACACTGCCTTTAGTAAAAGTACTGCTCCTGTAGTTATAATTTGCTTAAGTAAAAATAATGATCGAAAAATTTAATTAGTTGTCTTGTGAAAAATGACTTGAATTACTTGCAATTAAAATTGACATCCAAAAATGTTCTATATCTGAGGAATGCATTTTTATGTCAACTAAACAAGTGAGCTATGATGAACTGACCACCACCATGATTATCAACTCAATATAAAGACAGGTAATGCTAGCTAAATGCTGTTGGAGTTTCAGTAGCTTGCTAAGTTCATTAGCTATTGTATCTAGTTCAAGTTATCCATATTTCTAGCTACATTGTTAGCTATCTAAAAAAGATGCCCCTTATATTTTCCTGAGTGTTACTTACAATATAGGCTGAAGCAGCATTCAGATATATTAAACACAACAGGCAATCACTACAGAACATTAAGTGTGATAATTACAGTTTACATTATATAGCTTTTATACTGTAAAACATCAATAGAACTTGCTAGCTGGTCTAGCTCATTCAGCTAGCTAATGGTTTAGCTGTATAGTATGTTTCTGTAGGTTGGATGTTGAGCTGTATAATGCTGACATACCCATTGGTTTTGGCTTGTATAATATGCAGATAATTAGCATATTGTTTGCAGTGAAGCATTAAAACTGAAGATACCTGATAAATCTGTTTAGGGATACTCATCTGTCTCTGCTATCTCAGTCATCACTGTGACAAAGCACAGTGCTTTATTTTGAATGGTTCTCTTAATCTGAACCTGAATTCCAAGTTTTTTGTTGTTGTTCTTGTTTTTGGTGATCAAATGATGATCAAAAATGTATTTATTGAAGTTGAATATTTTCACCAAAAAATCTACAGGAAGATGACTGTGGTTTAGTTATATTTCAAAAAGTACCATTCCAGTGAATTATGTACTCTAGGACTGTAAAGAGAGTACATATAGTTCATTACTTTCCACCCACGTCCATAATTTACAGCATGTGCTGCAGGCCTAGAATACTTATCTCTATTGTAAATAAACTCACATGCTCCTTGCCTCTGCTGGCTCTACCAAGATGTGAATCATTCATACACAGTTTAGTTTAGTCTATTAACATTTACTTTTCTCTGTACTTTTTCACTGATTTTACCCACAACACTGTGTTAGTCATCGTGGAGTTAATTAAGAAACGCAACAAAGTGTCATGCCATCTTGATCATGCACTCCTCTGCTTAAAGAATATCTCTCTAATATCTGTTCTCCTACTTCTTACCTAATCAATGCATCTCTTGCCACAGCATTGTACCATTAGATTTAAAAACTGCTGCAGTCAGATCTGTCCCCTACATAACACTGAGACTACTCTCCTAAAGGTCAGTAACGATATTCTTGTTGTTTCTGACTCTGGGACCCTTAGTATTCTACATTTTCTTGGTCTTAGCTTTGAATTTTACATAATTTTTTGCTAGCCTCTATGTTATTTGCATTGCTGGTACCACGCTCTCTTGTTTTATGCCCTACCTTAGAGATAGACAGCACTTCATTGCTATTCAACATCACAAATCCCCCACTGTTCACTCAAGGTATTCCCCACAGATCTGTTCTTGGACCTCTCCTTTTCATAATTTACATACTGCCTCTCAGTCACATAATTTGCTGTCATAGCCTGTTATACTGATGATACTCTATATACAAGAGATGGAAACTCAAGTCTGCGATCTTAAGTCGGAAAAAATTACTTGCAATTTGACTTGGACTCGTGAACAACTGACTCCACAACTTGACTTGGACTTGAAGACAGAGACTCGTGAAAAACACAAGTCATTTTGGTTTGGTATTCCCAGTTACGTTCTCTCTATGCTACTACCCCCCATGACAGAATCAACCACCACATTTTTTCTATTCATGCCTCATTCATTCATTCCCTAACAGTTTGTTCTGCATCTCTCAACTTGAGATGATGTCCCGCATTTTGATTGGAAATGAAAAGGTTGAACTAATTGTGGCATGCTCAAGTGACACTGGGAAAGTGTTACACTTAGCTTTTAGTTTTTTTTTAAATCATATTTCTATGATAATTTTTAACTGAAATAGAAGGAAAACATCAGTTGCATCACTGATGAAGCAATCTTCCTCAGGGGGCGTTGGGCAGATCTGACTGTGAAGAAAGTATTGAAGCCTGTCATCAAAGAGTTCTCAGCTTTCACTCAAACTGGGCACACGTGAGGTCAAGCCATGGAAATCCCACTTAATTTTTCTATGCAGTCATGTTTTTCTTTGTTGCACTGTTTGGTACAAAAGCCATAAATATAAATGGTCTTGAGTGTACATGTTTCTTATTCATTTCAATAGACATCAAAATGGTAGGCCTTTGTGTCCCGCATTGTCCCACACTATCTTCCTACCTGTTCCACATTTGGTCCGTTTGCATCTGGTCACCCTACTCCGAAAGGCACTTAGAAGAGAGAGTAATCTAGCAAGTCATGTAAGATTGATTCAAAATGAATTGGCAAAAAACAGACTTAAAAATTTAGTTCTGAGTGACCATTATTTTTGAGCGCCACGCCTTTCACCCCTTCAAAGCTCCAAGACTTGAGGCTTGACTTGGACTCCACCACAGAGACTTGAGACTTGACTTGGACTTGGACCTCAAGGACCTGTGAACATGTTTGCCATATACTATATATATAATACATATCAGATCTACTCCACTTTCTCCCTCATTACTTACCTCTGTCTGTGGTCTGTAATATTAAGATCTGGATGAGCTGCAATTTCCTTAAATTCGTACCAAATCTCGTGTTCCTGCTAATATTTATATATATATTTTTTTTTACTTTTCACTCACTAATGTGATTCTCGCATTAGCTCGTTAACCAAGACTGCCTTTCTACATATTTGCTGTACATTCAACAGCAATGATGACCTTAACTACTGTAATGCTCTTTTTATTGGTCTTCACACCCATTCTATATCAACAGCACCTGTAACTTTCTATATTTGGTACAAGGTTTTTAAATAACCTTCAATGCCATCCATGTACTGTACTTGTTCCACAGTACATTGCTGATCTTCTTCATTACACTTAGATCCTCTAGTACAGGACTTCTTGTGGTCCCCTTCTTAGATTGACTCTTCTAATACAGTTCTTCAAGTCTCCACAATTTCTCCTTTATTTCAGGTTTTAAAGCTGAAGAAAAAAAACTTTTCCACCAACGCTATTCCAATTCATTTGCATCTGAATTCCCTTGAAGTGCATGGTGCCCCCATGTACAGTGTGTTTACTCTTGTTTCATGTTTCCGTGTTTTTTGTTCTGGCATGCTATACATTCTTTGTCCTTTTGTTTATGGATTAGCTATGTTTTTGTCTTTTTTGCTGTCCTATTATTTGTCCGTCATTTGTCTTTCACATGTTAATTCATGTGTTAATTCTTATTCATGTATCCTTTATCTCTAATTCAAGTCTTTCATATTTCTCTAATGAGAGGCAAGCAAATATAATCCTAGATCCTTAATACAGTGGGCTAACTAGGAATATGAACACTGCCAAGGTATCAGCAGTATGTCCTCACAGTAGAATTTATGATGTTGTAAATCACAAAATGTAAAATATTACACAGAAATTAAGTATTAACTTAGATAATTTGATAGCTAGTTATACAGAGACCAATATAACAACATCAGAAGAGTGAATTAAATCTTTTACTCCAATACTGAATTAGGTTCTTGTGTTTCCTCTTCAAAATCTTAAATGTGTGTACCAGATCCCTTATGTATGCATAAAAAAATCCTACCGGAATCAATTGATAAAATAAATAAATATTGTTAAAATAAAAAAATTAAAAAATCATCTCTTAGCATTGGTTACATAACTAAATATTTTAAACTAGCAGTAATAAAACTAGTGATAAAAAAAAAAAAAAAAAAAACTGACCTTGACTCTTGTCAGCTATCAAATTATAGGTCAAACCTTCCCTTTAATGCCAGGATCTTAGAAAAGGCTCAGCAGGTTGTGGCTCAGTAGCTGAGCTCATACTTACAAAGAAATCACATACTGTACCGTACATGAAATCTTTCACCACTGGTTAAAGTATTAAATGACTACTGGCCTCCAAGGATCCAAGACTGCCTCATGGTTCAGTGTGTTGTGCATTCTGAGATGCGTTTCTGTTAACCACACTTGTAAACAGTGGCTATTTAAGTTACTGCAGCCTTCCTGTCAGCTCAGACCAGTCTGGACATTCTCTTCTGATGCTCCCATCTGCCCTCAGAACTGCTGCTCACTGGATTTTTGTTTGTTTGTTTGTTTTCATCATTCTGTGTAAACTCTAGAGACGTTTGTGTATGAAAATCAAGGAGATCAGCAGTTTCTTGAATTTTACACCCTCCAAAATCTCCTAAATGGCTTTTGCTTTCACACATACAGTATAAAAACACATTGTGTTTATTATTGAGAGACCATTTTCTCCCAATTTGGTCTTTCTCAATTCTCGTCCCTAGCCAGTTTTCCCCTTTCAAAAACTATCAACCAGAGAGGGCAGCTCTGAATGTATTTAAAGAATATATACAATTTCTAAAAACATCATGGAAAGAACTTTCTACTTTTGATACCAAAGTAATTTTCTTACTTTAATACTTTAAAACTTTTACTCAGGTGTTTTACTGGGTTAGTTTAAAAGTGCCATATACATTTAGTAAAGACTATTGTTTAATTTATGCAGTACTGCAGACACTAGTGCCTAGAAATCAAGACTACGTCACACTGTTTGTTCTGTCTGGAAAAAAGGTTCATAATAAATACACAAGCAAAATACACAGCAGCAGAACGACCTTTGGCATGCTCTTGAATCAATGATACCCTGTTTAGCATACAAATGAACAGCATGTGTGCATCCATGCATCCATCTGTTAACACTCTCCTTAGAAGGTTGACTGAGATGAGAAAATGGTCGTTGAACTATGAAAATGCACGGTGGTAAATAATGTTCTTTATAGTGGCTAATAGGAGTAAAATACTCGTAGGAAGGCCATGACTCATGTTTGTAAATGACAACAGCACCAAATGTGTCGAGTGAATTCCCATTATGCATGTATGACATGTATATTCAATGATGTTTCTGTCTTATCTGTGCTCATGTTCAGGTTACACACAGTGAAAACAGTAAGTGAGACAATAGCATATGTACAGTAATGGATTTCTTTAGCCTATAAAAATCATCATAAATGATCATGCCTGTGTACAAAATCTCCTAAACGGCTTTTGCTTTCACACATACAGTATAAAAACACATTGTGTTTATTATTGATAGACCATTTTCTCTATCAATATCATTTCTTCAGCCTATAAAAATCATCGTAAATGATCGTGCCTGTGTCATGCCAATTTGATTACTGTCATGAGGATTGTAAAAGCTCTCCAACCTCATTCAAAGTCTTAAGTATCAACCAGTCACCTCCCTTTTCATCAATGTCAATGTGTTTGGCAGTATGTTGTGGGGGAAAAAAACCCAACATGCGGCAAATAAAACATGCAATTATGTGAATTTAGCACTTTTTTTTAATCACCATTAATCAGCAATTTCACAATATCATTTGGTGTGACCATGATTTTGCTTCCAAATAATATTTTCCTTTATATGCTTAAAATGTACCTACAGTCAAACTGAAGTACAGCAATATCTGTGGAAAACATGTATGCATAATTTACAAGTTTCTATATGAATATATTTATGACTGACTCCTTGTTCATATACATTACAGGCTTGTTTTTCTTTTGAACCCCATAAAACTAATGTAGATGACTAGTATGCACTTGACGCTGTATCCGTGATTAATTTTTCAGTCACAGAACTTAGATGTTTTTTTTTTTCAATTTTCATACACTTTACAGACTTGTTTTTACTTGAACTGGTAAAAAAAAATGTACAACCCCAATTCCATTAAAGTTGGGACGCTGTGTAAAATGTCAGTAAAAACAGAATGCAATGATTTGCAAATCTCATAAACCCAAATGTTATTCACTATAGAACATAAAAACATATCAAATGTTTAAACTGAGTAAATGTACCATTTTAAGGAAAAAATGGGGTAATTTTGTAAATTTGATGACCGCAACACATCTCAAAAAAGTTGGGACAGGGCAACAAAAGTCTGGAAAAGTAAGTGTTACTTAAAAAAAAAAAAAACAGCTGGAGGAACATTTTGTAACTATTTAGGTTCATTGGCAACAGGTCAATAAGATGATTGGGTATAAAAAAAATAGTCTCTTAGAGAGGCAGAGTCTGTCAGAAGTAAAGATGGGATGGAATCTGGATGGAAGTGTATATTACTCTAAAACCTGTATATACCTTTCAGCATTTATGGTGTCTTTCCAGATATTAAAGCTGCCCATACTATAGGCACTAATGCACCCCATACTATCAGAGATGCAGGTTTTTGAACTGAGCTCTGATAAAAAGCCGGATGGTCCCTCTCCTTGTTAGTCCTCTTTAGTTTAGAGAACACGGCATCCATGATTTCTAAAAAGAATTTCAAATTTCGATTCGTCTGTCCACAGGAGCGTTTTCCACTTTGCCTCAGTCCATTTTAAATGAGCTTTGGTTCAGAGAAGACAGCAGTGTTTCTGGATCATGTTCGCATACGGCTTCTTCTTTGCATGATAGAGCTTTAACCAGCATTTGTGGATGGCACGGCGGACTGTGTTCACAGACAGTGAGTTCTAGAGGTGTTTCTGCCTGTTCATGCCTGTTTTTAATGTGGGCCTGAGGGCCTGAAGATCACGGGCATGCGATAATTGATTTTCACCCTTGTCCGTTGTGCACAGAGATTTCTCCAGATTCTCAGAATCTTTTGATGATATTGTGTACTAAAGATGATGAGATATTTGTAGTCTTCACAATTTTATGTTGAGGATCATTATTCTGAAATTGTTTGACAAATTGTAGACGCATTTTTTTGCAGATTGATGAACCTCTGCCCATCTTTACTTCTGAAAGACTCTGCCTCTGTAAGATACTCTTTTTATACGATATGTAAATGATATGAAATGATATGTACGATATGTATGATATGAAAATATGATTTTATTATATCATGTTACTAACCTGTTGCCAATTAACCTCCAGCTGTTACACTTACAACTGTAACACTTACTTTTCCAGTCTTTTGTTGCCCTGTCCCAACTTTTTTGAGACATGTTGCGGCCATCAAATTCAAAATTACCTCTTTTTTTCTTAAAATGGTACATTTCCTCAGTTTAAACATTTGATATGTTATCGATGTTCTATTGTGAATAACAAATGGGTTCATGAGATTTACAAATCATTTTCTTTTAAATGGCTTTTTTAATAAAATTTGCAGTGCATATTAAAATGTTTGTATCTTACATAGATGGCTATGTATTTGTCACACAGTCTTCTTTTTTTCTCCTTGTTTCTAGTTTCTTCCTGTTTGTCTTCGACAGGTTACTTGAAGGTTACATGATCAATCTTTCCCATTTCCTTTCTTCTATGATAACTCAAACAACAGTGTACAATGTCATGACATGAAGTAGATTGCCCAATCTGAATGAATGATTTATGATAGATATGAACAGAAGGTTCAAGTGCCCATGTCATGAAAAACCAATTTTGCTTTTTTAAAAAAAAATAAGAGGTGGATATACTATGTAAACCCTTTCACATATGCATTCACCCCAGTGTATATGGAAACCAACCCTTTAATTATTCCTAGTTGTAAATTGCATTTCACTGCTATTTAGTCCATAATATTTAGACATATCCATTCATGCTGAAGTGATAACGAATGTTTCATTTAGGGCAGCGAATCAGAATATAGGCCATTTAACATATCGGTCACAGTAAATAAGGCACAGAATGATAGAAAAAATTAAACAACCAATTAAACAAATAAAAGAAAAGTCATTTTAATTAGAAGGGATAAAGGGAAATTGGTAACTGGTCATGAAAAATGAAACCATGATAGCATATATTTTGACACACATAGCATTATAAATTAGACACTAACAACTAAGTAGAAATGTTAATGCAATGCTAACATCATATGTTTAGTTTTCTTTCTGGAACATGCTTAATATTTAATATGGTGCCATATTATTATTGCGAGCACATTAGTAATGCTTGTGTTGTGCCATTTGATTGGCAGTGTAAATTCATCCGTTCAGTGATGTTAGACTCTGGTGAGAAAACTGACAATTTTGATGCAGCCAGAAAACACAGATGAAAGCTCAACAGCCTGTTAAATGAGCGTGATACCAAACTTCAGTATTTACCCTTCCCCATTTCCCTACGCAGCAACCCAGACTGTGAGCATGCACATGAAATGACACTTATGGGCACAACCTTTCAAAAATTTATCATGAATGATTATTTGGCAATTATTTTACAGCTAAACTAATGCAAGATGAATTGTTAGATGCAGAGTTTAATCATTACACATTTGGCATGTCCTGTACCTTGGCATATGTGATTTGTAAAACAGCACATCTTACAATAAAGAACAAGTACTGTAAGAGATAAACCGGGGAAACTGTTAAAATCTTAGATTCATAACCAATTATCTAAATATTTGCTCGTGTGTTACATGCTATCATTTTTTAAAACTCTGAGGATAGCCATGATATACATAAATTCATGGCATTAGATTGTATGCACACCATGCAATTTTTATCTCCCACTAATACACAGCAAACCTATCACACAAACATCAAAGTGGAATAGGTTTCATTATAACAAATGTTCCCAGCAGGACAGAATCTGAGTGACAGCAGAAAAGACCACTGTTCTTTTAACGCCGATCAGACCATTTACATGATTGTCAAAAGAAAATGACAGAATTCCAGAATCCCGAGAGTGAACTGAATGTATTAAACCACGTCAAAAAAACGAATCACTAGACAAGAAATCTTTTTTTCATATGATTGTCACCTTTCCCCTGTAATTATTCGACTGTCTGGGGTGCAGTTGTTGTTACAGTTCACCCCAAAAGTGTTCAGTGGTGTTGAGGTCAGGGCTCTGTGCAGGACACTCAAGTTCTTACACTCCAACCTTAACACGCCTTCGTCTTCACAACGTCTTAACACGTCTTCATGGATGTGCTTTGTGCTCAGTGACACTGTCATGCTGGAACAGGTTTAGGCCTCTTAGTTCCACTGAAGGGAAACTGTAATGCTACAGTATACAAACACATTCTATACAGTTGTGTGCTTCCACCTTTGTGGCAACAGTTTGGGGAAGAACCACATATGGGTGTGATGGTCAGATGTCCACAAACCTTTGGTCATATAATGTACTGTAAGTGTGGTGGCCTGGGAAAACCCTTCATACATACGTTTTGACTATAAGTTCTAAAAACCATATGCTCTACTGAAATATCTTTCTATTTTACATGTCACAAATAAAATTGTACCATTTTTAAAATCTGGTTTTCCCCCAAAAGTGAAAAGAGAGAACATGTAGGTCTAAAGATTTAAAGACTTCGTGGAAAGACACCAGCACCTTAAGTGAAGCAACTGCTGCAGTATCTATTGATTTAATATGCAGTTCATTTGTATTTAAAGTTTAAAAATAGTAAATATGATATATTATTTATCTTTGTACCAGCCTTTATTCATAGCCTACAGACTAATAGGCTGAAAAGAAGTACAGTTTTTTTTAATGGGCAAATAATCTTTACAAATTATTAGAGTTCATTATATTTATATAAAAAGATTAATAGGAAAGAGTTCTTATTGCCTCTGTTGTCAGGTCTTTATGAAACGCTTCAGCCAGAAACATGCCACCCATTTCTATTCTTGCAACCTAATCTGGAAAACCAAACATTAATTATATTTACCACAAATATTATATGTTATATATTATAAATTATATGTTTTATGAAAACGGAGTAATCACTTAAATCATACGCGTTATACACTAAATGCAGCACAATCTTTGATGAACAGCCGGATCACCATTCTCTTGATTTGACTGAGTTTTGTTCTGTTGGCATTTTTTAAAATTAGTATTCAAACATTAAAATTGTGTACACTGCTTTCTCTCGCAATGGTTTGTGTAATTTGACAGGTGGTATTTATGCTGTTTCCAAACTGAATCTTTTAGGTTAATGCTCCTTTTGCTATGGCACATAACCAGCAACATGATTAAAGCATGACATTCTCTGTGTGAGGAAAGCACCCTTAATTATCAAGCTTGCAGTTAAAACACCTTTAGGCAGAATGACTCTTTTCATAGTTGTGTTTGTTTAACTGGCTTCTTATGTACCTAGTTTGATCTTTGCACTACACTTTGGGAAGGTTATAAAGGGTAATTTAAACAACAACAACAACAACAACAACAACAACATTGATTTGGTGGAATATATTCATGATAGCGATATGTAGGTAGAAAGACACAATTTTAGGCCCAGTGACATCTGAAGAGTTTTACCAGGCCACCAGACTTGAAATCAACTGGTGCTAGCTATGACAAAATCAATGTGCATACTCACAAGTTCACAACCCACAACATGTATTTTCCTGGCCTGTGTGCATCCTCTGTGGCATTAGGGAGTGCATCTGCTGCATCATGATAAACATAGTAATTTCAGCCTCACAAGAGCCAAGATTTCAGCCATGGAGAATCTGCAGATCACTGCTTTTTAACACAATAGCTGCAATTATTCTATTAAAACATCATGCACTAGCCAAAAAAAAAGCCTTAATGAGGCTTTCTTGAACTAAATGTTCAAAATGTCTTGGATTAAATGGAGATAAATATGTGTTGCAAGTGCCCTGATGTATGGTATATAAGAACAAGCACAGACACAAGCACAATGCAGAGCTAATCTTGTAATCGTTTCTGTTTCCCACTTCTGCTCTCCTCTCTGTTAAATTTCCATTGCCTGGTCGGTTGTTGGCAGGTGACTGATTAGGTGTTGACCTCTTTTCCTCTGTCCTACTTTTAGGTAAACCCCCCCCCCCCCCGTGTGTGTGTGTGTGTGTGTGTGTGTGTGTGTGTGTGTGTGTGTGTGTGTGTGTGTGTGTGTGTGTGTGCGTGTGTGCGTGTGTGTGTTCTAATTCAGTGTGCAGTAAGCTGAAAACCTCCAGACAACAGCTTTTCAAAGGTATTACACAAGACAATGCTCTATTAGACTACATTCTCTCCAGCTGTTCAGACTGGTCTAGTTCCATTTACAATAATAAAAAAAAGGAAACATGGTGATTTGATCCCATGCCAATCTCATTCAGCCTTCAACATAAAGACAAATTGTGTCTGAGAATGGTTAAGAGTACAGTACATAAACCCTGAAGTGGTAAAGTGTCACATTTCCTCTTTATTTATGTTTTCCTATTTGTGTAATGGGCTAAATGCAGTATATTTTAAAAGAAAACACAGTTTATTTAACCAGAAAAAAATCAGTACGTTTACATGGGCAACAATATTCCGATATTAACCCGATTAAGACGATACTCTGATTAAGAAACTAGCATGTAAACAACGATTTCTGATGACCTTAATCCGGCTAAAGTCATACTCAAATTAAACACGTTAATTAAGACGTGTGGAGTATTCCTGTTTTAGTCGCATTATTGGAGTGTGTTACAGACATGTACACACCTTAATCACACTATTAACGTCGTGTGGGAGTTTTCACCGCATTTTGGGACAGGACACGTACACACGGCAGCTCTCAACCGTTTGACGGCAAACAAGAGAGCACGGCTGCGTCCCAAACTACGTACTTACCTGCTATATATATAGTAGGTATGTGTGTACCTACTACCTATATAGTAGGCAAGTACGCGGTTTCGGACACAGCCGTGATCTCTTGTTTACCGTTAAACGGTTGAGAGCTGCCGTGTGTACGTGTCCTGTCCCAAAATGCGGTGAAAACTCCCAAGTAATAATCTTTGCACGTATAGCATGACAAATAATTAACTGCACTTGAAGCGTGGTGATGTAATGACGTGTGCCGTTAATCGCTCTATGTTCTATAACATGTAAAACGGGAACATGAAAGGAATATTCTAAAAGCGTCTCATGTAAACACCTTAATCAGAATATTGTCTTATTCAGAATAAGGTCAATAATTAGATTACTGCTGTCCATGTAAACATAGTCAGTGTTAAACACTCACTTGCCAATAGCTAGTAGCTAGCAGAGGTTTTACTGATAAAATAATAAAATGTAGCAGTTTTTAATGTTTTGGTGCTGCACACAAATAAGTATTGCCTCACCTGGAAAAACATGAAAATAGGAAAATCCTGAGGGTGTGATTATTATTACTATTAAACTATTACAATAAATATTTTAGCCATAGTAATCTCTCATCTTTAACCACCCTCAACCAGTTTTATGTTTTTTTGTACAAATACATATAAATAAATTATTTCTTCATTTGAAATGAGATACCAGGTATGTTTAAGCAACATACAATTCTGCACAGCTAGACCTATTACACATCAATAGATCCCTGGGTCCTACCCAATTCCAGGCCAGGGACTTCCCATGTGATGGTAGATCTGACCATAACCATGCATATTCTGGTCAGTGTTTCCCTCTACATATAATGATCTTCTTTAGAATAACCCTTACATACTGTTCATATTCTATATTCTGACCCTTTACATTGTGGACCGGGTCATGCTCAAAAACATTTTTAAGTCAGTGGAACTACATTATTTATGTTACATCACTGGTTTATTTTCTTTTTTGTTGTCAAAAAAATCCACTATGTCAAAATACCACGGCCTGTATAACAGAAAATAACAAGCATAGTGATTTAAAAATTTTTATTAATTGGTAAACATGAGATAATCAACACTAGTCCCTAGCATGGTGGTGAAGTGGGTAACATCAACACCTTACATGTCCAGGGTCTTGGGTTTGATCCAGAAGTTGGGTTGCTTTCCTGTTGGTTTTCTGGTTTCCTCCCACTGCCTATAAAACTCACCACATTTTAGGCCAAAAAAATATTTAGGGTGGTTTCAATAGGGTTAAGAGTATTTATAAAAAGTGCAACTCTATCATTTGTGTAGTAGAGGGTCATTCATTGGTCATCACATTTCTTGTTTATTTTTAACCAGGATGAAAATTTCATGAGCCTTCAGTGCAAACATTCAGGAACAGACAAAGTGTTTTTGGATTGATGTTGTGGTACTCTTGGAAGAGCTGTGTTTTTAGAAATTTCTTGAAGGTTATGAAGGAATATGCAGACTGAACACAGTTAGGTAGTTCATTCCAGCGTCACAGAACCATGAATGAGCAGAGTTTTGAACTTAGTATCACACAAAGTTTATTACAGCAATCAGGATAGAACCTAGACTAATTTCTATGTCTACTTTTCCAATCTCTTAACATTCTATATTTCAAGGGATAATGGCAAGTTATTTGTGTGTGTGTGTGTGTGTGTGTGTGTGTGTGTGTGTGTGTGTGTGTGTGTGTGTGTGTGTGTGTGTGTGTGTGTGTGTGTGTTGGTTGATGAATATGTCCAGTACCAAAATTGCTTGGGATCAGAGTTTATTTGACAATCACTTAGACATAATGACTTAGACATTATGCTAATTACAGGATTATGTCACTTGCCAACATGGGAATAGAAACATTATCAGAAATGAAATAATTTCAATATATTCTAAACATTTAAGCATTAAGCATCTCTCCTCCAAAAAGCATCAGCATCCTTTTATGGACTAAATACTTGCGGTCACTGTGATGGATGTGACAAGTTTGCTATTAGTACTTGGCTAGTAAATGAGCACACAGGAAAGCACCTTACCTCTATGTAGGTGTAGTACCACAGCATAATCATGCATAATCTACTGTCTGCATCACAAAATACAATATGAACACATTATTGTGTTATTAATTCATTTATTAAATGCCATCATGCCAGTCATAATTCCTGCACCCATCACATTTCAACTCATAGTTACATCCATGATAAGATTTTATAGTATGAGTAGTATGTAAACAGCAGAGATTTGCTTTTCTTTGCCTTTGTTTAATTCCCACTCAAATAGGGATTCATTTGCAGTTCTAAATAACATAAAACAGAGACATTGGATATGACTGGCACAGTGAAAAATAGATCACAGAAAAAAATGGAAAAATTCATTTAATTTGCTGTGAAGACACCTTGGAGGTTAGTGGAGACTTTTTTTTTTTTTAATGAAAATGCTTTTGTAGTGATTCGGCTGTTGGAAGAGAGCACCTGCTAACAAAATATTAATATTACTACATTACTATTTTTAATATTACTATAGTTGGCCGATGACACGGCTGTGGTGGGTCTCATCACCAAGAACGATGAGTCAGCATTCAGAGTGGAGGTGCAGCGGCTAACGGACTGGCGCAGAGCCAACAACCTGTCTCTGAATGTAGACAAGATGAAAGAGATTGTGGAGAGCATGAAGCGTTCTCTTCCGCTGAACATCGATGGCTCCTCCATGGAGAATGTCAAGAGCACCAAATTCCTCTGTATTCCGATGGAGAACCTCACCTGGTCCTACACCAGCTCCATGTCCAAGAAAGACCAGCAGCGTCTTTACTTTCTGCAAAGGCTGAAAAAAGCCCAGCTCCCACCTCCCAACCTCCCAACAACCTCACAGCAGCTGCATCACTGTTGGATTGCAAGACCCTGCAGCGGACAGTGAGGGCAGCTGAAAAGATCATCGGGGTCTGACCCCCCCCACCCCCATCACAGACATTTACACAACACGCTGCATCTGCAAAGCCACCAGCATTGTGGATGATCCCACACACCCCTCACACACACACTCTTCACCCTCCTGCTATCTGGAAAAAGGTACCGAAGCGCTCGGGCCCTCACGGCCAGATTGTGTAACAACTTCTTCCCCCAAGCCATCAGACTCCTCAATACTCAGAGACTGGACTGACTGACACATACACATACACACACACACACACACACACACACACACACACACACACACACACACACACACACTCTGAACTGAACACCATCTCACTCCCAATGTAATATTTGCACATTCCTGCATTGACTCTGTTGCATTTTTGCTGCTGTTGTATTTATAAATACGTCGTATTTAATTTCTTGTCATTATTATACACTTTACCTGGCTGCTACCACAGTAACTGCTATGTCCATATTTGGTATAAGCTAATCCGCTGAAGACTAAGTCATTGCATGTTATGTTTACATTTATACCATTTTTAAATTATATTGTTACTCTCTGGTACCTATCTTTAGCACTACCTGTTATATCAGACACTTCCACACTAAAATTGTGTATTGTTCGACGCTACACTGTCACTTACTGTGCCTATTTTCATGTTTTATTAGTATTGTACTGTCCTGTGTTGTTAGCAAACATCTGCACCTGCACTTTATGTAAAAATGTGTAGATCTTGTTTAGTTCTGTGTCGTCTCATGTGGTTAGTGTGTTGTTTTATGTAGCACCGTGGTCCTGGAGGAACGGTTTCATTTCACTGTGTACTGTACCAGCTGTATATGGTTGAAATGACAAAAAAGCCACTTGAACTTGGAGTGGAAGTTGAAACCATACAGCTTATTTTAATCATCTGACCAGTGGTTTTGTAGCTTATGCAATGAGCAACAGGGATGTAACATGGTATTAGATACTATGGTTACTCCTAGTACTCCAAGAGGGTGTCTATAGAAGTGCTATTTGTGGATGTCGGCGTCACTGTGTGTCAATATGCGTGTATGTGTTTCATAGGTAATGCATGTTTTTATATCTTAGTGGGGACCACATGTCTTAAACTAAACTAATCAAAACTGAACTAAACTAAAAGATCAACAAGGTTTCCTATTTGGTTATAGACATAGCATTTTTAGCTGATTAACTAGTGAAAGATGGATAAACGTGTGTGTGTGTGTGTGTGTGTGTGTGTGTGCATGTGTGCGTGTGTGTGTGTGCAGCTCAGTGTTCAGTCTGGAACTGTTGATCCACAGGGAGCTAATGAACAGCTCATATAATCTACTCCAGAACAGATCACTCTCATTTGTCTTCACCCTATCTCAGCCCTCTTGTTTTATTGCTTTCCTCCTCCATACTTCTCACTTTCATTCCTTTTGGTCTGTCTTCACTTCTTTCTCATCTTTCTACTTATACCCGTTTCTCTCATACATATTTAACACTTATACTATGCTTTTCTCAGAATAATTTTACAGACTGGATACATTTACAGTACACATACCCATCTTTTCATATATGATCACACTATAGTCACTGGCATCTGTTATTGGAACAGGGTTATTCTTTTGTGTTGGTCTCAATTTATTTACCCTTAAAATGTTCTTGCCAATATATTTTGGGGTTAACATTTCAGCTACACAGCAAGTGTGTTACACAGCAGGTACACAGAGAAATTCGAAACATTAATGTTGGTGTGCAACATCTTGAACACATCTGCAATGAGAAAATGACTTCAATCGTAATTTAAAAAAAAAGAAAAAAACTCTTTTAGCAGACATTTTAAGAAACACACTGAGCTCAATCTGCTAAAAACGCCTTTAAAATACAGAGACTACAGAGACAGAGGTTTATTGATGCATGATTTTAATTTCTAGACCACTCTAAAGATTCAGGCATGTACTAAATGAATGTTTCTGTTCACTACATACAGTCTGCTCTTTTTCATTGTAAACAATACAATTAATATTCAGTGAACCTTCTCCTGAAGGGAGTAACTGTGCCTATTTCTCTAAAGTGTGATATGATTAGGGCATATTTTATAGGAGTGCTGCACTCATATATGCATTTTAAGGTCCTTTTTTTAATGTAACATGGGCGTTGCAAACATGTGGGAAAGGCAACTGGGTGTAGGGCCGTTCATACAGTTTGCCTTGCACTCAAACTGTTCCTCCACACTTTTGTGCGGTTCCCTGGCAATTTCAGTTTTCCCAAATGTGATTGGATGCTTTGATGGAACCGACATTCCTATTAAAGCTCCTTCAGTCAGGAGACTATGTTAATATGAAGTCATTCCATAGAATCAATGTGCAGGTAACAGTAGAATATTGGGTCCTGAATCAAGGTTTAAGGAATTAAATTACTGGCCACTCATTACTGGTCCCCACTAACTAGGTACTATGTGACGCAACCCACCTCATCACCAACATGGCCAGCAAAATGGCCAGAGTCTGTACATAATACCAGAATATTTCGAGGCCCACTACTCTTTATGAAGATGATCAAGAGGAACTACCAGTGAACCCAGTGGACTAAAGAGATTGCAGGGTGTTACGAGATTAAAAGACTAATTAAAAGACTAATGCACAAAGTAAATAGTCAAGTGTGGTTCATTGTTTTTTTTATTTCCTGTAATTTAAAAACAACATTTGTATTTATTGCTTTACCATTCGGCAGTAAATGAAAGAATAAATACTTTGCCTAACGTTAGCCAGTGCTTCAGCAATTCAGTTTCAAGCCTGGCCTTTTTATGTTCACCCTTTTTCCTTCATTTGAAGTTGTAAAAGGTCCATCTCCATGTCACTTTTTATAATTTGCATTTGAAGATGGACCTTATACAGCTCCTCTGCAGGCAGATAGGAAGACAGAATGATAATTAAATGTGACTGATATTATAAATATCTGTAATACATACAAATACCAAATATTTTTAATCAGGACAATAGCAAACAATTTTTTACACTGCCTAGATTCTGTGTGGAGGTAGATGGACCCTCCTCTTACAGGAATCGCCTGCCATAATAAACAATGACAAAGGGATCACATATCTTTAAAAAAGAGAATGCATTATATGTGTTATACCTCTGTGGGACTCCCAGCATCTTCATTTTGTACCTCTGTCACAGCAGAGGTGGTCTCTTCATCTTCAACCTACAGTGCAAATTACTAATGATGTTTGATCTAGCAAACAGAACAATACCTGAAGACAGTAATCACTTGGCAGGATGTGCTGTTGCAGGAGGGTCAATTTATATAATCAGCAACTGTAAGACAATTAAATCAGATACTCAATACATTCTCAAACAAATACAACTAATATACAAAGACATAAGGAACATCTAGTAGGGGCATTACAATTAAGATTACAGAACACACGATATGCAGTAAAATAAAATAAGCATCCATAATATACAAGAGAAACATTGCCAAGAAAGAGTTATTTTAAAATTCATTTTTTAGACTGTGTTTATTGTCATCTTGATTGTTTAAGGATAAGTCACTTAAAGTGCTGCAAATTAAAAATAAAAAAAAATAAAAAGTCCTCTATGGTACACATATATTTTACCAAGCCTCTTATATCATGGGAAGTAGCTGACGCTGATGAACCGCCTCCTGGAACTCTCTCCTTGATTAAGGGACAGTGCCAGCTCCTCAGCCGGAGTGAGTGAAGGTGCTGGTGGTCCACCCAGTTTATGGGCCTCTGCCTTGTTCCTGTGGCTATATAGAACAGAGAGAAAAGTTATTATAGAAGGTTGGGCCAATTAATTAGGTTACAATTTAGGAAGTTTCTTTTATCTTTTTTGTGTTTCATTTTGACTTGGCTCCAAGTTCTTCTGGGTCCAGAAGCATTACACCTGATAAAATGTAAAGCCTATTATATTATTAGTACTATGTACAATGGTAAGAAATTGATAGAGAGCTAAAAGTAAAGGCATATCTATTAAATGTTACGGCACGGGTCTAATAGGACCAATGTTCAATTTTGCATCATAATGAAAGCAAACTTTTCAGAAATTAATGAACTTATAAATTCATGCATTTACTAGATCCATTACTTTCTCCAAGCCATTTCTCTGTCCGATGCTGCAGTTCCTTTTTTTTGTGTAAATGGCTTATATTCCTCATAAGCATGCATTATAACCTCTAACTCTGCTTCGCTAAAGTATGCGGCTCGCTATTTCTCACCCTGGGATTCCATGGTAACTCCTGAAATCAGCGATCCACTGACAAAGACTGTGTCTGAAACCACATACTTACCTACTATATAGTAGGTGAAAAGCAATATGCCAGAGGGGTAGTATATGGGATAAATTTTCCATCAAAAGTAGAGTGGTCACGGATCAAAAAATAATAAGCGTGATTAAAACATTTAAAAACTACACTACAGCTCTTCCTATAGCCAATCAATCGAAGAGGGGAGTTGACGTCACTCCACTGCGATTCATGGCTGTTGTGTACCTAGACGCCGTGTTGGCTGCTGGATCGTAGGTCAACGTCGCTGCCATATTGATCCGGGCAAGACCGCCCTATAAACAAATAGAAGTAAACAGGGCAGCTACGCCTTTTCTGGACAAAAAGCACAATAACGTTTACAATTTTCAAACGATTTCACTGGTTTATGATCTACGTGGTGTACAGTAAATTGTTACAATCCCCATAGTTAGACTTGGAAACTAATTAAGTGTCATGAGAAATTGTGAAAACTCACACTTGTCAAGCATAGATTTGGCTTATTTTTCTGTCCCTAATGTAATATAATTAATGTAACTTAAAAGTTTTTGCATAAAGTTTTTTATTTCATGGTGGAAAGCTTTTCTTGTGCTCCAGGTCAGAATTCTGTTAACAAAGCTTGTTCATTTTTAAATACTGAACACAATCGAAATAGTGCATCTTTAAGTACTAATAATTGACGAAATGGAACAAAATCGGCAAATACAAATCAAATCGTGAGACACTGTCATTCTGCTTTCTATATTTTATTAACAATAAGAGGATACAGAAATACTCCAAAACAGACAATTACAAAGATAATTATAAGATAATACTTGCATGCAACCGGAAAAAAACATTTACAGTTACAGTAGAAAAACATTTATATAGTGATAGTAAAAATAAATAAATAAATAATAATATTACTACTACTACAACTAATAATAATAATAATGAGCTGCAATTTGATGACAAGCTATTAAATCATCATAGCCTATCGATACACCTACTGTTTGGAGATGAGTGGGGAAACTGAAGACAGGTGGTTTAGCTTCATCTCTAATCCTGACAGTCTGACCTGTCCTGTCAAAATCCTCCGACTTGAAGTGCTCACTGCACAGCACGGGGGACTCACTTTTGGAAACACCTTCCCGTTTTACAGCTCCTTCCCACTGCCTCCATAACTGTTTCTATTTGGGAAACCTTCAGAATGTGAGAAAAGTTAACTAGCCAACTAACTACAGGAAGATTCACAACATGTCAGTCGCTCAGCTGAAACGAGGAAAATATCAGCAATATAGTTTATAATATAAACTGTAATATAAGCTGAGACTTATTACTGTTGCCTGGACCAATATGGCGGCGACGTTGACCTACAATCCAGCAGCCAACATGGCTGATTGGCTAGAGGAGAAGCTGTAGCGGACCAATGGTAACGCTAAAGCCCGCCTTGATTTACATGAAACTCGAACTACAACATTTGGAAAACCAAGCGGAGAATGTGGAAACAAGTGGGAAGGGAAAACCAGCTTAAGCATTCAAAAGCAGAGAGCACAAAAAACAGAGTGTATAACCAAGGAAAACATGATTTTGTGTGAAAACTTTGAATTCATGCTTCAGTTTTGTGCAATATAATTATAAATGCGTTTTTAAATGTTTGACTCACTCTTATTATTTTTTGATCCATGGCTGAAATACTTTTGACAGAAAATTAATCTCATAGTACTATGTCCAAATACTCTCAGTAGGCGAGAAACAGTAGGCGAGAAATACCCGGATGATGTACTGCTTCTTTTTTTTTGCAGTATGCAACTGATGCACACTACGCGAGTCAAACAATCCCATGATGCAACAAAACTGGTGTGAACAAGCTCAGGAAAAAAAAAAAAAAAGGAAGACAGCGTCAGCCCTTTTTAAGTATTAAAACCCTGGTTAAACAGGACTTGTTTAACAATACCCGAATAAATTGTTAACTTGTTTAAGATTTTTTAGATTCATTCATTCATTCATTCATGAATTCATTCATTCATTCATCATTCATCTACGTGGTGTACAGTAAATTGTTACAATCCCATAGTTAGACTTGGAAACTAATTAATTGTCATGAGAAATTGTGAAAACTCACACTTGTCAAGCATAGATTTGGCTTATTTTTCTGTCCCTAATGTAATATAATTAATGTAACTTAAAAGTTTTTGCATAAAGTTTTTTATTTCATGGTGGAAAGCTTTTCTTGTGCTCCAGGTCAGAATTCTGTTAACAAAGCTTTTGCATGAAGCTATTACCATGATAAACAAACACATGTACTGAGTCCACAGCATATGTATATAGTGTCTCAAAACTGTGCATTTCATAGTACCTCCCCCATCCACCCCAATATCTATCTTGCATATCTATCTTGCATATCTTGTATATCTTGTTTATTTATCTTGTTTATTTATCTGTGTATTACCTGTTTATTCTTCTTGTGTATTGAATATACATGTTTGCACGGAACAAAAAGGAGTGGCTCTTAATTTCATTGTACATATGTATAGTGACAATAAAAGGCATTCATTCATCATTCATTTTTGTGATTATGATGACCTCAAAGGTCACATAGCAATGCTAACATGGCAGATGTAGTATGTCCGAGATTGTAGTCATAATAGACACACATAGTGATTAGTACAAACTGTTTTTACGGCAATGCAGTACGTAATGCCTCAAATGCAGTATGTACTGTCATATTATGCGACTTTGGACGCAGACTCATCGTGCACGCGCAGTTACCACTAGCAGGTTGATTGAACTAACTCATGACAGATGTTCTGGAACCGGAAAACTCAGAATAAGCATTGTTTGGGTTAATCAACCTAGAGTTCAGGGTTGTGTAACACTAAGATAACTTTGCTTTCTGGAATATTGCCAGTCGGCTGTGCTCAATCTCACGTATGGTTTGTACCTCAATGCTCTTGGCTTTTTTGTTGTTGTTTTTTTTTGTAAAATGGCTGATTCTTATTTGCACTTTGTGTGTTTTATTTAGAAATAACAACTTGCATCTGGCCAACATTATCTTACAGGACAGGTGAGATTTTGCAGTTTAGGGGACTAATTATATATTTTAAAAAAATAAAATCCTTCTGAAGAGTTTATTGACATTTTAACAGATTAAAATCTAGATTGTATGTTAGATAACCCCAGCAATCCATCAACTTCAGAAACTATGCAATAGGCTACTACCCTCACTGCCTGCTTGCACAGTTTCACCCTGAAACCCTGCAGAGATCTCTATTTAATATACATAAATACTTTGAACCTTTATGCTCATAACCTTTTTGCAGGATCTTACAAAATAGCTTTCAAGCCCAACAAGCAGGGGGTGATAAATTATTTATCCTTGAAAACATTAAAATGGGAAAAGCTTAAAAAATACATTTTCACACTTTTCTTTTTCCTCATCAAAAGCGGAGCATCCACAGTGAGCCTTTAATCCTGTGATGGGTATTTATGTGCATGAAAACAATTAGCTGGCATTTTCTGGTATGCGATTTTCTCATGACTGTTGCTGTGGAGCGAAGTCACTGTCAATAAACAACAATAAAATATACTCAAGCAGAAAGCACAGGGAGAGCTGGTGTGTGTTGTGTTGTTGTTAATTTGTGGGATGGTTCATATTATCTGCTTCTTGTTGTGTCTGGATGCAACCAGACTTGCTGAGAACAGTTTCCATGGAGACGATTAGTGTGTGATCTCTATATCTGGAGCTGGTCTGAAGTACTACTACAACACACACACACACACACACACACTCGACAGTAAAGCATGATTGTGTAAGTGCACATTGACATGTAATGTATGCTTAACACTTCTACCATTTTTCTGTAATAACCCTCTTTGCCTTTACTGCTGTAAGTCCTATTATAATAATACAGTTTATAGTAGTATACACCCGTCAGTACTGTAGCTGCTATCTCTATATAGGTGAGTCATATCTAAAGTATGTTCTTTAACATAAAAGTGAGGTACTTGTCTCGGCCAGACCGCTGCAGATTCAGGTACACTCTGTACTGTACAGTAGAATAGCGTCTGTCTGGGACATTCGGACTCAACTAAAATATATAAAATGCAATTTACATAGTAAAATGTCACATGGATAAACTTGATTGCTTTTGACATAATGTCCTTTTACTGGCACCCTGTCCAGGGTGTACCCTGCCTTGTGCCCGATGCTCCCTGGGATAGGCTCCAGGTTCCCCCGTGACCCTGAAGAAGGAGTAAGCGGTAGAAGATGGGTGGATGGATGGATAATGTCCTTTTTAATTCATTTATCTGGAGAAAATATACCTGGTGCTGGAGCTAGAATAAAGTATGTTCTGTACTACACAGATGAGGCTTAGAGATGAAGTCACCTGTTTAAAGGTCCAGAGAAATGACTGCTGCTTTTGACACATCCTGCATTATTGTGTGCTGCCCTCAGTCTCCTCTGAAAATTATTCATTCTGAAATAAATATCACGTCTTTCCTTGTGTGCGACCATTTTTATTGCATATAGCCCTGTGTGTGTGTGTGTGTGTGTGTGTGTGTGTGTGTGTGTGTGTGTGTGTGTGTGTGTGTGTTCCTCTATGGCTCCAGCTCTCAGTCCTGTGTGGACTTTCTTTGACATTTATATGAGATGCAGATGCATGCATGTATTAGCCTCAGAGGCAGAAAAGTTTAATGCTACAAATCATATTTAAATCAGAATGTTACCGTCAAAGCATCAACCAAAGGGGAATAAGATATGATGCTCTGTGCATCTCTCATCGAGAGAATGAGGTCACTGTGGATAAGCATATTATGAGGAGAGAGGGGACAAAGGGTAACACGGTTTGCACTTCTGTGTTCTACTGCCAACTTCTTCCTGTTCAATAAAATCAAACATCAGAGTATTAAACTCTTACTGGTTTATCTCTCTTCCAGAGGCATGGGGATACGTACTGTATTTCAATACTTCAAAAGTCACTGTAGAGTACAGAATTAAAATAAATAAATAAATAAAAATGCAAATGGTGTCTCTTGTCTTCCCGACTGTTCTGAGCAGTGCAGGCTGAGTATTCTCAGAAATTAGAATAAATTTGTGAGAATAAATATTAAGCCCTTTGTGCCTAACCAGTTCAAGTAAAATACTTAATATATCTGCATTTCATATCATTTCATTTGACAGAAATCTATTTTACTTTTCAAGAAAACATATTTTCCCACCTCCGGGCTGATGACCCGATTATTACTTTGCATTAGTGTCTGAAATGTGTGAACCACATCACAGTATGTTTGACACTCAAATAACAATGAATTGAATAGATAACTGGGCAATGGTGGCTGGTATCACTTCATTTAGATGTCCATTGTAATAAATCACTCAATATAATTTTAAATAGGAAAATAGAAAAAAACTTTCCTCTTCCAAAGCATTTCTTGTGTACCATATGACATCAGACTGCCCGTTTTCTATAGAAATATTCAGGAATGTATATGATTAACATTTTATAAAAGTTTTCTATCCATGTCATAGGTTTTGCTACATATCATAGCTTTGCTAAATAGTTAGACTCGTTAAACCAATAGATTGACTCCCTGGACATTCTGGAGGCATCACAAAGGTCCTCAAGGTCTCCTCACTTTGTTTTTGAAGTTTGTTTCCTCTCTCCACTTCTTGTGTCTACTTATTTAATAATGATAATAATTATAATTTCAGCTTTGTTTGCAACCCAAGGAGAAGGATAGTAGTGAATTTGGATTGAACAGATAATGTGTTCTAAACAGACACAAGTACAGATATGAATAAGAGGCCCAATATTTTGTTTTTGATTATTTATTTATTTATTTATTTATTTATTTATTTATTTATATCTTCTCTAGAGTTTAGAGGTGTGTATCAGTACTGAAATCCTGTGGGACGCAACAACAAAAAAAAACTTCACGCAAGGAAGGAGGTTCTAGCTTTTCTGTATATGGGCGCCAGCAAGTGGGACAAAGAGAGACAGAATGCTACATGATGTGTTTACAGCAATTATTCATTCATTCTTAGTAACGTCCTAGTCAGGGCCACAGAGGTTTAAATTAGGCTACTAGTTTGTGCATGTATTGAGAAATAGGACCAACCAAATCTGTTAGAAAATATTCTGAAGAATATAAAAGACCGTCCACCCACATTAAAGAGTTGAGACCAATTATGAACTGGAGTGATGTAGCTGAGGCTGAGGAATTGTCAGAGTAGAATTCATACTCTATGCTGACACTGATGACATTTCTACTGCTGGGGGTTTTGCTGTATTTCTTGGGAAGAGTGGTAGAGTTCATTTAAACATGGCAGCATCATATTTTTTTCAGTTGACTCCATTCACCCCAGTTTGTATTGAGTACACATCTTTCTAATTGTAATATTATTCTTATATTATTATTCATTCAACTCAACCATGTCAGGTAAAAAAGTAATAGGGTTCAAGGTTTCTCCAAAAATGACTAATAAAAAATTCCTATGCTAGTAAGCATTATTGTACAACACTGTAATTCACATCAGATATTTTTGTACTTAGTACAACAACAAATATTTTTTGTGTGAAAAAATTGTTGACTAAAATTTTTGGCAGTAACATTGGTGAAACATTGAGCATGACAAAGCTTGTTCTGAATGAAAAATAAGAAAATATTCAGACAGGATTGAAAATAAGCTCCATGCAATCAAACAGACTTTGATAATTTTATTTCTTCGAAATGATGTCAAAAACAGCAAACTATTATTTTTTACATGGCAGGAAATATTATGTTATGGGGTTGAATGCAACTGAGGGATAATAGAACCAAATATTAAAACTACAAATTATAGGAAATAGACTGATTTTAATTTCCATATAATAAAAAGTTATATATTATTAGAAATTTTCATACTTTAAATTATTTGTTCAAATATAGTTGTAGTTGTGACATGGCAAAATCCTGATATTTCCATGAAGCAAACTTTTTTAAAAGGTTTTCTTTTGCATTACACAGTAAATACATATAAACCTACTGAATCAATTACATTGCAGTGAAATTACATTATTAACAAAAGGTCTTTGGTACATGAAGGTCACCAAATCCTGTGAATGATGGCTCAGGCGCATGCCATACTACTACTCGTGAGTGGGGCAAATAACCTTGCCTGAAATCCAGGAGAACACAATGTCTAGTTTTCTTTCAGTTCATCAATGTGATCTTGTACTGCATCAGCTTAAAAAGCTTCATTGGATGGTTTCACATGTCCTGGACCTATGTGGTTTGATAGGATTGTAAGGTGGGGAGACAAAGTGGCAAATAAATATACTTAAATATACAGGTACTATGATAAACCCTATGTAAGTTAAAAAAAAATTCAACAACAACAAATGACATATTGTACACCACCACAATTCTTCACTGTGCCATGTACACAACTATATGGTCTATAAACAACAAATTCAGTACATTATGCTGCATTACGCTGAGTCAGGCTGAAATAATACTCAGTGTTAATCAGAATTGGCAACCTCATGTTACCATAGGCTTGTGTAACGGCATCATCTCCAATCAAGCTCCTAACACATGGAAGAATAGTTGTGTTATATCTTGCCCCCCTCTTTGGCAAGTGCCACTCTAGACACTGACTTAGTTTGGACTTACAAAAAAAAATTTTTTCATGTGTAAATCTGACATAACAACAACAACGGCAATTATTATTATTATTATTATTATTATTATTATTATTATTATTATTATTATTATTATTATTATGTTCTAACAGTAACTTTAATGGTACTGAGTGTTGAGTAAAATTACTTAAACCACTTTTAACAGTGTTAGACCCATATGCAGATTTTAATAACTAACTGACTAATTCAAGACCTGATAGGGAAAAGGGAAGAGGTTATAACGTAGAGACAGAGCAGCGATTCTAGAATTCAAAATAACAAACCAACAGACAAAGATCAGAGCTGGCAAACATAAAAACGAAAAAAAAAAAATACAGTAATTTCTTAAGTAAGAATATGAAACATGAATATCAAAAATTGGAAATGGAAAGAGATAAAGACTGTTCTTTCTTTTAGTTATAGAAATAAGCCATATCACATACAATATGCATTCTTTCTCTCTCTTGCTCATCAGTATGCCTGCCTGACTGTGTGGGGGAGTGTGTTTGTATGAAATTGACTGGTGGGCAGAAGGAAATAGCGGACGGACCAGTAGTCCTATCACCTGCACATCATTACTACGTCCTAAATATTTTATTTTTAATGGTCACATTCTGTATCATAAAAAATAAGCAGACAGTATTGATATTCTCATATTAGACTTGATTTATAAAAAGAAAGATCGGAATGGAAATTATTTATAATTTAGTATCTTGGCATTACTATTGTGAAACCATTATGGTTGGGATTTACAGCACTGGCTTTCATCATAGGCATGAAACTTACATATATTGGTATAAACACATACACACTCATTGAAAGACTGCACATACACACTCACTGAAAGACTACACATACACTCATTGAAAGACAGATTGGCAACACCAATTATGATTGCTGAACCTCCATATTTTTTAAAGTCTAATGTTTCCACTCTGTAATCATGTCATAACTGTTCCCAGCTGCATGCTTGGCAAACAGAAAAGCTTTGCTTGTTATTAGACTACTCTTTTATTCAAACAATGCAAAACTTTTGGGTCTGCAGTTTATTCCTTTGTATAATTTGCACTTTGATTGTACAGTCTGTGGTTAGTCTATTTACTTCTAGTTTCTTAAAAGGCATTTTTAAAAATCACTGATGGAGGATGTCATTCATGTTTAATACATCCAACAATACAGAGTGTCAGCAATCCTAAGCCTTTACTTCATACCATTCTGTGTATTTTCTTTACTTATGACTGTTTGTGGTGCTGTTATGCTTGGTCCCACAAAAGTAAAAATGAATCCATTAAAGCTACTTCTTAATGAGACAAATAATACATTATGGATGCCAAAAATATATCATTGTTTTCAGGGAGAGGGCTTGGATCTGCTATCCCATTTAACTGAAAACCACCCTAGTGGAAATTAATTCCATGTGAGTCAAAACTTGGATGAGTCCAAGTTTATATGAATGTCTTCATGTACTGCTATAGTTTAATGAATCAAAGAACTTATCAAAGCCCACATCTTCCAAAAATCTCAGCAATGGCCTGTGTATGTCTTAACACTGAGAAAGTCATTGGCTGCAACATCTTACCCTGGAGAGATGTATGAATTCAGGGGTGTTCATGTTTTGTTTTTGTAATTCAAATTTAACGAAACACTTATGAAACGTCTGTGTTATGCATGTAACCCTGTTCCCTGAGAAGGGAACGAGACGTTGCGTTTAGCATAACAGTATGGGGGAGCGCCCTTGCGCACGACCGGTATCTGAAGCTTATGTAAAATCATGCCTCTATTTAAAAGGCCTGCCATGATCAGGTGGTATACATATATATATATATATATATATATATATATATATATATATAAATATATATATATATATATATATATATATATATATATATATATATATATATATATATATATATATATATATATACATACACATTTTTATATATATACATATACATTTTTGGAAGATGTGGGCTTTGATAAGTTCTTTGATTCATTAAACTATAGCAGTACATGAAGACATTCATATAAACTTGGACTCATCCAAGTTTTGACTCACATGGAATTAATTTCCACTAGGGTGGTTTTCAGTTAAATGTATATATATATACATATATATATATATATATATATATATATATATATACATACATACATACATATATACATATATATATATATATATATATATATATATATATATATATATATATATATATATATATATATATATATACCACCTGCCATGGTGCATAACTTAAAAGTTAAAGAAGAGGAAGGTAAGAACCAGCAACTGGGAATTAATGTGGTAGTTATTGCAGAATGCTATATCTCAATATGTAATTCCACCTTTAGGAGTCCCTACGCTGAGTGACCACTGAGGACCTCTGGGAGAGTCATGTGAATTTTACATACTTACTGTATGTTATGTCACTCCAAGAAACATGGCATTGTAAACATAGCAAGGCTTTAATGATTTTTAAAAAGAAAAAAGAAAAAGAAAAAAGAATGATGTTCATTAACACAAGGGTAGATAATCATGTAACATTACTAACCAACATTGTGTTGTTTCTAACTTCAGTTATTTGGCGTAGTGTGATTTTGTAAGACGTACATTTGCTTTCTGCTTGTCTACTATTGCTCTGGTGCAGTTCTTCTGTATATTCTAGCTCAAATATGTATGGTTGGACGTCATTGTGTAACAGTAACTTCATCTGTTGAGTCATTTTTCTTGCTTGAGTAATTCTCTCACCTCCTCGCAATAGTTTACTTACAAAGCAAAATAATTGCTTATTCACAGTAGCAAGCTAACTATCTCGATTCCCTGAACATATTGTGTGAATCTAGTGAGCAACCCCCATCCACCTTCTACCATTCATTCACCTCCCACAAGATATCCATCATAACCATTGCAGTTTTTCAAAATTTGCCTCCAACTCCAAGATACGTCATCAGAACGGGTTTTCCCAATATTCAAACCGGGAAATCTCACTACAGAGCCCACTGTTTTATCTCTGTAAGATGCAAGTACACTTTCAGAAAGGATGTGTTAATATTATAGCTGCACTGATACTAAATTTCTCAGCCGATACTGATAACTGATTATTCAGAGTGATATCGGCCGATACCTATAACCGATACCTATAGGTCTGCCTTTTAAGCCTTCTTTAAAAATTAATAATAATGAATTCCACAATTCTGAAAGAAATGCAAATAAAAACTTTATTCTCTCCATTTCAACAAGTTGTTTCACAGTAACTGGTCTCATAAACAGAAAACACATCACTCTAATTAACATTAGCACATGAACTACATTCTGAAGATTAAAGTAAGATTTCTTAACTTATTGAATGTTATTAATTCATATTAACATTGACTGAATTAAAAAAAAAACAAAAAAACTCCTGTTAGTCTCACATTCACTCACCATTAACAAAAGCATTTCTACTTCATCATTAACATCAAACTGGTCAAATATAATATAAACTTTTTATATATTAACATTAAGTGGATATGAAAAACACTACTCTACAAATATATTTTTCTGTGCAAAACGAGAGGGTTTATGTTGTAATGCTTTCCACTATCTCTGTAATGTTGGGAAAAAAAAATTGGTGGTGAGGTGCTAAAGGCTGGATAATAAATATTTGCACGTTAGCTAGATTTTCCTGGTGAGGAAAATCTAGCTAACGTTAGTTAGATTTTCCGTGTTGTTCATTGGCATTGAGGAGAGTGGAGGTCACATTTCCAAAATTACACAATTTGGGATTCTGTAACACAATTTCTCAAGGGCATTTGTCCATATTTGGTAGCCAACAACTAACCAAACACTCTTTTTGCTCTTTTACAGCTTTTCATATGGAAGGGAGTGGGACTCGTCTTCCCGGATGGCAGATTTGTAAGATGATGCATCAACTCCAATTTTTACACCTGTCAAATGTTTAAATGATTTCAATAAATGTCACCTGAATTTCATGCAATTGTTTGTTTATTTTGTGAGCATTTTAGAATTTCGGCATACAAACAAATAGCATTTTAGGATACTTGTAGGGAAAAAAGTATAAACAGCACATCTCTGTGTCATTTTAACACATCTTTGAATGGAAATGTTTAACACACAGCATGTGTTAAATATACCAGCAACACAAAATGTGTTCTCCTTATAGACATGCAGGTGCGTTAAAAATAACACATCCTGTTAAAAATAACACATCATCTGTTTTAAGAGTGTAGGCATACTTACACCAGCTGTATCAATGGTTAAAGTTTAGAGTTTGGTCGAAGTGTCCCTTTATCTATGGAACAGTACTGAGTTAGTAAGTGTATGTTAAGTATTGAGGCTGGGATTACAGTTCCTTACAGACAATGAATGGGATTCTGTATATTATTGACATACACTGTATCCCTCCTATGCATTTGCTTACTGCTATAGAATTACTGTAGAATTGACTGGGATGACTAAATGTTGTAAATTCTACACTGTTCCATAGTCTTTGTTATTAATTTCCTTCTGTAATACATTTTACAGTATATTTTTAAATGCATATTTTCTTCCTTCACCCATGGTGTCCTGCTCTATGCTGCATTACAAATTCCATGATATATCATGTTGAATAAAAGTGATTTTGATGCTTCTGCTCTTGTTTTCTCCAGTTTTCTCTGTCACACACAGTCTCTGCCAGTCAAACATAATTATGATAAAAGTATTTATTAGATTGCAAGGATCTACTGATACCGATGCATCTTTTACGCTTGTTTAAACATCCAGAACATTCACTGGTTGTGAAGTTTAATAATTAAATAATGCTCTAGAGACGTTAATAAAGCAGGGAAGAATGAAAAAGACTTTTCATTGACTTGAAAGAGTGAGACAGGGAGGCATCTGAGTGAGCTAAGCTCGTGCAAGTCAGTCTACTGGTAATAATTCAAACACAAAACAGTAATTTTCCATTCATCAGCTAAGTGAATTCTCAATGTCTCTATGTCTGCTGGCTTTTATATCATTCTGTTAGACAGTGAGCATTCTCCAGAGCACATCCCACTCACTCTCAGTCCAACACAAGATATTTTCTCACCCAGAAGATCCTCCTTCAGTTATCTCTAAATAATTGAGATCCCACCAAAGCTGATGGCTTGTTTTTAGCCAGTGTGAGAAAATATGCCTCCAAATACTTGTCTTTGTGTATGTTTCTTTGTCAGGCTGACAAACAACCAAGCTGTAATGCTGTTCTAACTTATAGCATGGCTGTACTTATAAAATAGTAGCTCTACTATACATTTTAACATATTCATAAAAGGCTGTACATGACAATAAACACAGTCATACTGTAAAACATTATATATATATATATATATATATATATATATATATATATATATATATATATATATATATATATATATATACATATATATATATATATATATACATATATATATATATATATATATACATATATATATATATATATATACATATATATATATATATATATATATATATATATATAATGTTTTACAGTATGACAGGCTGTTCCCTGACAGGCTGTTATTGGCGATTATTATATATATATATATATATATATATATATATATATATATAAAAACCCATAAACAATAATCTCCCTGGATGGAAAAAATAATCGCCAATAACAGCCTGTCAGGGAACTAGAGGGGGACTAGAGACTACATTTCCCATCCTGCACTGCATCCTACAGACATGGCTGCAATGGACCGCAATTCCCAGAACAACCTCACGTTCATTCTACTCACATATAGTACACCTCCACCCAATCCACAGCCCAATCACAGCCACGGTAATTAAGGACTTTCCATTCACTCACTCTTTGTCAAGTAATTGCTCACTCGCCTTTGTGGGCTGTTATTACCAAGCATTTTTTCCTGTATTGCTGTTCTGTTTTTTTTTTTTTTACTTTGTTTGCTCCCTGGTTTTTGTACTTTGGTTACTCTACAATATCCTGTTTGCTGATCGCCTGACCCTTTTGCCTGCCTTGACTTTGAATCTGCCTTACACATTGGATTTGTTTGCTGGAATTTATATATTAAAACTGCTTAACTGCATTTGCATCTGTCTCCACCTCTCTGTTGTGACAGAATGTGACAAGCATCTTATTGTGCAATGTCAATAGGTTTTGCACCGCGATGACTGTAACTCAAATGGATGACTGTAGCACAATTTCTGATTATCAGTTCTTGGCCCACCACTTACACTCACTGGCCACTTTAATAGGAATACCTGTACCTAATTCATTCAATTATATAATCATGTTGCAGCGGAGAAATAAAATCATACAGGTCCAGGTCAAGAGCTTCTGTAAATGTTCACATGAAATGTCAGAATGGGTATTTAGAAAAAAACAATAAACAAAACATGACCTTAGTGACTTTGACGGTGGCATGGTTGTTGGTGCAAGATGGGTTGGTTAGCATTTTTCAGAAACTGTTGACATCTTGGATTTTTCATTAACAACAGTCTCTAGCCCTTTCAAGCAAAGTGGTCACTACAGTGGACAGCTATTTAAAAGCTATTTTCTGGCTATTGCAAGGATTTCATTAGGATAACTGCATAACAGCCACTAGAGTGGACACTAATTCTTTGTTTGAATGCATGCAGCCCACTAGAGTGGAAACTTCAGTTTTTGAAAAATGTATGTAAAATTAAAATGAAGGTTAAATTATTTTTTATGCCTAAAGTAGAGTAAAGACACACAGAGAAAAAAAAATCCTCTATCAGGATTTCACAATTCATTCATGAAAGGGCTAAAGTTTACACAGAGTGTTGAGGGTAAAAAAACATCCAGTGAGCAGGACATCTGCAGTCACAATGTTTTGTTGATGAGAGAAATGAAGGACAATGAAACAAAATGAAACGATCAACTCCTGGAGTGATGAACAAGGAATGTTGAGTAATAAAGAATGATCCTTTAGGGCATGCAATTTTAGTGGCTGTGTTAAAAATCTACATGTGGAACATCTAGATTGGTTGCTTGCAAAAGTGATGCAGGTTCCATTAAGCTGATAATTTAATTCATTTCTGACAAGCATGCATTTGATATTTGTGTCCTATCTGTATGAGGTGAGTGGAGGTTCCTTAAAAAGGGAAGCTCTCTCAGGATTTTGAACGTTTCAACTATAATAAACATCCACTGTGTTGTTATTGGGATAAGTGAGCACCAGAGGTATGTCCTAGACGGGGAATGTGCTCAGTGCAACCATTCTCTCAACAGTGATAATAAAGGTTGTGGCTTTTAGCGAATTCACATTTGTAAAAATGTTTCCCATCCTGCCTCCTGTCTCCTCATTCCTGATCCAAACCTGAAGAAGTGCTACGCTGGTGCTGAAACCTGGACTGAGGAAGATCTGCTGTTATGGAGCCCTTGCCACTAGCGGAGATCATCAGGTCCCTCTCCAGCATCCACCAGACCCAACATCAGGCCCACCTGTGCATCGCTTCCAGACCCTACTCCAAGCTCAGGCAGAGGACTGACAGGTACAACAGCAGCGGCCCCAGCCCATGGCAGTCATGTCCCACATAACACTGGCAAAGATGTCACCACAGGATGACCAGGTTGAACTTTTCAAGCATGGTGCGGAAGCATGGGGCTGGCCCTACTCTCAGTGCGTGGTCCACCTGCTGCTGCTATTGTCAGGGGAAGCCCAACTCATGGCCCAACAGCTTCTTCTTTCGAACCTGCTGGAGTACCCAGACCTGAAGCGGGTGATATTGAAATGGGTTATCTACAACCCCAAACAGCAACGTCAATGCTTCCAGACTCCTGCTTCCAGCCTCTTGGCCTCCCATTCACATTTGCCCAACAGCTCTGAGACACCTGCAGAAGGTGCCTGCTGGCAGAGGAGTGCAGTGCCAGAGAAGCAGTTTACCTTGTGGTGCTGGTAGCAGTTAGTCGCCCAACTACCGGAGGGGATCCAGTGCGTCCAGCACCACTGTCCAGTGTCGCTAGATGAGGTGGTGGCACTTGAAAAGGATGGGGAAGATGAGCCCCTCCCTTCTCCCGCCGTCTCTCTCTTGTACTTCCCCTCTTTCTCACCACCCCCCTGTACATGCACCTCAATCCATGAAA
The DNA here is from genome assembly GCF_001660625.3 of Ictalurus punctatus. Lineage (NCBI taxonomy): Eukaryota > Metazoa > Chordata > Actinopteri > Siluriformes > Ictaluridae > Ictalurus > Ictalurus punctatus. The sequence continues at coordinate 3,340,151 of NC_030429.2, forward strand.
GCCTGGTTCAAGGTGAGGCATTGGGAAATGCACGAATGGTGAAGGCAAGGTGTGTGCACAGAGATGTTCATGAATATCTGCTGATGCCAGTCATCATTAAAGTCTGGGAGCAAAAACATAACATGGAGGTGGCAGTTAATTCTCTCCTCACCCATCCACTAGTTTGTGGGGAAAACTGGATAGCATTTCGGGCATTAGTGACAGAAATATTTGTGGATGGTTCCTGTAGTACTGGAACCCTCTCCCCATTGGCTGGGATGAGAATGCTTAGGCTGTCTAAGTCAGCTCCATGTCAGGGTGACACAGGGGTGAGCAGGGTTCCGCCGCTCCACCCCAGGCAGGGATTTTCCATGGTTGGTGGTGGAATGGGAGTTAGAGGAAGGCCGGCCTGAGTCAGGTGGCGGGTGGTTTGTGGAAGCTGGGGGCATGGTCAAATCCCATTTTGTAATGGAGGGCGGAGCCGGAGAAGGTGAGTGGTAAGGATTACAAACCTGTGCTTAATTTGGCTAATAAGTGTCCTGTGTTTCAGTGAGTGGTGGCACGGATAAAGGGGAGTGAGATGAGAGTCTTCGGAGAGGGAGAGAGAGCTGAGAAGCACAGAGCCGTGTGTGTGCATAAGTGTGTCCTTAGAAAATAAGTTTGCTGAAAAGTGAAATTAAAAAAAGAAAGAGAATAACGAGTACTTTTGAGCCCAGAAGAAGTGCTACACCAGTGTGTTATAAAATATGTAGGTGGCAAAATCCTGATGGTGTGTTTCACCATGATCCAGGAATGAAAATCAAAAGCTTTATCTCTAAAGTAAGTCAACAGTGATGTTCCATTGTTGTTGGTCAAAAGAACTCCATCTGGGGCCACTTAACTACTATTTAGGGAGGTAAAATAGTACATTCAGGAGTTACTAGTGAAGGGCAGGATTATGATATCCAAGTCCCTGTATTTGGCTCCATGAGTCTGAAAGAGGGAGAGAGAGCCATCTTTCTATGCATATTATCATCTGTTAAATCAGAAGACCATCCCTAGTCAACACTTGCTGTCTAGAATACAAGATTTGACAGACACTCTTGGTGGCAATTCCTGGATTTCTGGTTGAGTATTCTGGGTCTAGGAAATAAAACCTATGACCACGGCTTATTTCCTAAGGCTACAGACATTCAATAGCCTTCATCACTCCATGGGGGCTTTATGAATGTGACCAAACTGCCTTTGACCTTTCAAATGATCTTGCAGCATTCCAACAGAGTGTGGAATAAATGCTAGGATCCATGAGGGATGCATGTTCTACTCCCATATTTGGATGATGTCCTTTGTTATGCAAAGACATTTGATGATTATTTAGAAAGAGTTCACAAAGTCCTTCAAGCTCTCCAGCATCATCGAATGAAGTTGCCCAAAAAAGGTATCAGCTCTTCCATCAGGAAGTCTGGTATCTTGTATCTAGTCAAGGGGTAAGGACTGACCCAATGGACCTTTATACAGTACAGTTACTAATCTCCAAGGTGCCACAGATGGTTTGTAATGTGGGGAAGATCATTGCTTATGCTTAAGCTTATGGTACTTTTGAACTCCACAGCAACTGTTCATTAACCATTTCAGCTTTCACGGTACAAAAAAATTGGGTCCTCCTCTGTCTAAGCCGAGATTGAGTCACTGGGTAGCAGAGGTCTTGGCAGTCTACAGTCTGGTCACACAACCCCTATTATGATGTGCTCTTCCACAAAGAATGTTTTATCCTCATGGGCATTACTTTAGAGGCATACTGTTCTAGGTGGTCTGAGCTGCAAATGGAGTAATGTCTGAACACCTTCCTATTTGGTTATATTGTATTTGTGAACTGAATAAAATTTTGCCAATCCCAGTGTTGTTTGTTTTGAGTTGTGTTTAGTTCTGATGGCTATTATATGTTTTGTTTTGATCTTTTGCCTTTCCTTGTGATTACTGGTTAATCATACTGTGCTTCACTGTGTTTGACTCTTACCTGAATTGGGATTACTGAGGATGGTACCACTTAAAAACCATAAAGATGGCCTTGGACCTCAATTCATATGAACACCTTACCTTACTCTTACCTCTGTCAAGGTAAATGGTAGAGTTGGGGTACTCAATCCTGGACTCAGACTCAAGTCCAATTATGAACATACTTGGACCTGTCACGTACTTGGGTAAATTTGTACTCGAACAAGACATGGACTCGTTTTTGGACTCTCGAGTACACTCGAGTCCGTGTCATGTGTAACATGAAAAAAAAAAGGTTAAAAAAAATAACATTAAATTAAGATATTATTTAAGGTCTCCCTGCCAGGAAGCAGTCATATTTCAGAACCACACCGGCAGGTAGCTGTAGCATCTCCTTATGCTTGTAGGCAAAACACACACACACATCACACACTCAATCGCATTGCATGGATAGAACAATGTCTTCAAAGTCAGCAATAATTTGTTTAGCTTATGAAAATCATAAAGAATTTATTTATTTATTTATTTTTGGAATTTATTTATTTATCAGGTAAAAAGAAGCACTCTGGAAACTGCACATTTTGCAACACAACAATTACTGATGCGTCTGGCATGACAACAAATTCTACTGACATGTTGAAAGAAAACATAAAGAACGGTACGTTGTTTATTACAACCTTTAACATTAGGGCTGGGCGATATGACGATGTATCTTGTGGTGACGATGTCCATATAATATAGAGTTCTAACTTTAAGTGGGCAGGACTGCTTAAAGTTATTGAAATGTTAGGGTGATAAAGAAACATGAATGAATGAATTAACTGCAATTAAATAACAATAAACTCACTTCCTCATCATGCGAGTACCGAATTAAGTTCTCTTCAGTGGATTATTATGTTTGGACGGTCAAATAAATACACACACTTTATGTCAAAATGCAGGTCTGACTGAATACTCATGCAAACACAGTCGGTTATGTCTTAAGTGAATGTAAACAGTTACAAGAAATAAATCAGTTTACTGGATCCGTGCATTAGGTCTTAAGTGACAGCAGTCTAATAAACATGCTGCTATCTGTGTCATTAATGTTAATCAACCAACAAAAGACAAAGAGAAAATCACTCACTCACTCATCTGACTGAGTAACTTTAATAAGAATCACTGTATATGTCATACAGTGAAGTCTACTTTATTTTACATTTAATTGCTTTATTCAATTTCCGTAGTATTTCTTACTTGAATACTACCTAAGAAAAAGTATCGTTATCATGAAATAAGATTGTAGTCATATCACCCACCCCTAAACATTAGCATTTGGTGATTCCAGTCTTGAATTTCATGTAAAATGTGGAATGTACTTCTTAATGTAGTAAATATCATTAACCCTGCTGAGAGGGATTTTAAAAAGAATTTAGCAAGGAAATGAACATACCACACAAATGCGGTGACTGTAAATGTAGTCCTTTTAAATTTAAAATGTAATGTGCTCTAATGTAATGCAATGTACTTATTTTCATTCAATTAATGTAATGTGCTCTGAATTGCAATGACTAGTTAAGTAGCTTATACAAAACCATGGAAACGTTTTAGGCACATTAGACAAATACCTTTGTTTTACATTTACGTTCTGTTTTTGAATTAGTAAGAATTGCTAAAATTGACAGCAATTAAATTAACCGCAAAAGGCAGCAGCAACCAGTGGATGATGCACAGCCCAGCATAGCAGGATTTACAAGACCAGAATTGGCAAAACAAACAAGTGCAAATTTATGATGCACATTCTCCCAGACAACAAGAAATTCATGACTTCATCATTAAAGATCTGCTCATTGGCTGCACTTTACCTCTGTCAATTGTTGAAAATCAACAAATTCAGACATTTCTTGAAATTAATGGACAACAAATACACTCCCATTGGAAGGAAGACAATCACTGAATAGCACACTCCTTTGTTATTTGACCAGGTTACAGGTTTGATTAAAAGAAAGTTCCAAACCCTATCATCTGTGTCCATAACATCTGGCATATGGTCTGATCGGACCGTCTTGTGTTCCTTCCTTGGTGTTAAAGCCCATGGAATTAATGTAACAGAAAATCAGCTGGAATCCTTCCCTTTTAGACTGTAGACAGTTTTGTGACAGACACAGTGTCATGGCAACATAGCCATGGCATTTGACAAGATTATTGATGAATATAACATAAGTAAAGTCAGGTACATTATTACTGATGATGCAGCCAATATGAAGCGCGCATTCAAAGTCAAGCTACCACAGGTGGAGCGGCACAGTGATGACAGTGATGCAGAAGATGGACACTTAGATGATGAGAGTCTTTGGGAGGATGTGATATTCAAGCAACTACAGGCCCTTACAGCACTTGACCATAGGGCTCTCATACAAATTTGCATTTCTACACGTTCTCTTTTTAGTTTGTAGATGGAAACAACTGAAGGATTAAGGTTCTGTTGTCTCTCTTTTGCGGAAGCAACAGACCTTAAAGAGGGTGAGAAAATGGCCACTATTAGTATGGTCTTCCCCACTGTTCTGGATTTAAACACTCATCTGCTCCAAATAGCAGAATCAATAAGTCATTGTCGGCTGTTAGCCACAGTCCTTCGTCAATACCTTTTAAAAATTCTCTGGGATCTTTGTGAGGACCAAAATGTTTGAGCAAAATGGGGAAGAGGACCAGTTCAACCATAATGTCTATTTCTTGGCTGCAATGCTTGATCCTCAGTTTGGCCTTAAGTGGGTTGATCTAGATGTAATGAACAATGAGAATCCAGTTTCGGTTAAGAAATTCAGAGAGGATCTGAGAAGATCGAGTATAGGTGATGGATTTTTTTTTTCTTTAATAACCTAAAAAATTGTCTGCATTTTATTCTGAAGCAACCTTCTTATTTGTCTACCATATACTCTGTATAGCAGAGCATAAAATATGGAGTAGGCATACATTAATGGTGCTTAAGTCCCTAAATCCAGATGATGCATTTTAACGTGTATGATTTGTGCATGTTTAGTATTTTTCAGATACTTTGACGGCAGAGATTGAGACATTCTGAAGTTAACAGTGATGCAACCACAGATTCTCCTCCTGGCAAATACCCACGACTTCTAGCTCACTATCGAGCCCACAGGCATCATAGCTACTCAGCTACGGATACAAGAATTTTATCTCAGATACATAAGTAATTTGATGCCATGCAAGACACAGACACAAATACAGCACCTGAATTTTGGTCTGCAAACAGAGAGAGATTTCCACGGCTCTACTCTTTGGCAGTAAAAGTGCTGTCTTTACCAGCATCCTCTGCACTAGTAGAGCGTGTCTTTGGCAAAGGTGGCCTCATCATGAGACCACACTGTGCGCACTTAACTCATAAAATGGTCACAGCGCTTGTATTTCTGAAAAGCAATATGGCCCTGCTTTAGTGCTTCACTGTATGGTACAGTCCATTATATTTCCAGTGTTTATTACAGCTCAAGTTCAAGTTCTTGTTCAAGTTCAAGTGGCTTTATTGTCATTTCAACCATATACAGCTGGTACAGTACACATTCCTCCAGGACCATGGTGCTACATAAAACAACACACTAACCACATGAAATAACACAGAACTAAATAAGATCTACACACTGACACACAGCCAGTTAATTGTATAATAGTGACAAGAAATTAAATATGATATATTTATAAATACAGTAACAGCATAAATGCAACAGAGTCAATGCAGGAATATATATATAAATAATATATATATATATATATATATATATATATATATATATATATATATAAAATATATATATATATATATATATATATATTATATATATATTATATAAAATTATATATATATATATATATATATAATATATATATATATATATATATATATATATATATATATATATATATATATATATATATATATATATATATGTATGTACACACAGTATATCCACCTTTCTCTGACTCACCTGGAAAAAAAAAATTATTATTTAACACTGCTGTTTATAGACTTCAGTTCTGCATTCAACACAAACATCCCACAACAACTGATAAAAAAACGGAGCATGCTGCATTTGACCACCTCCCTCCACAACTGGATCCTGGACATTTTGACTGGGAGACCCCAGTCCGTTAGGATTGAACACACTGAACACTGGTGCTCCTCAGGGCTGCATGTGTAGCAGGACTCGGTGCACATGTCTGTCGCTATGACTTAGCTATCCCTCTGCATTGTATTGTGCTGTGTAGAATAAAGACTGGAGTCAATCTGCTGGTTCAGTGTTTTTATCCAAGAGGCTGCATAATCTCGCTCCACTCAGACCTCCCGCATACTGAAGCGAGTTCACAATATTAATAAATAATTTAAGTCATATTTCACAATAATAAAGAAAAAGGTAATAATATAACGGATGTCCTATCAGATACAATATTGCTATATATGCAGAAAATATCTTATATAGAAGACTTCACTTAATGTAGTCAATAGTGAATGAATATCAAAGAAATATAACCAATTTCACTTATGCACCTGACTGGGGTTTCTGAAATGTCTCTCCACCTATTTCAGCTTGAAAATACTACCTTCTTAAAATGTTGAGAGAAATTCAAGGGTGACCAGGCCTTAGAAAACTTCCAGAATAAAACGATGCCTTTTACACCATACCAGGTTTCAAACCACACATTTTTGAATCAATTGTATCACATCTTTAAATCACACCAAATTAATTGCTTTATGGTCATAGGAATACTGCTCATCTATATCAGAGGATATGAACCTGGACAATAAAATAACTCTGTATAACAAGGTCAGTAATGACTGGGACTTTCTATCCAATGTGTTTGCAATTGATTTAATCTTTAACTGTCTTTGTGCCATAGATTCAATAAGACGACTGACATTCTTGGCCACTCTACCAACACATGAGACTCTTTCTTGAGTATCCTCTACACCTTGAGTGTCTCGGTCTCCAGTCTCTTGACTAGGCTGTTCTGTATTGGGCATGTCCCTTGTCTCCATTATGGAAGTGTCTCTTTCACGATCAAGATTAAAACAGTCTGTATGAACATTACAAGACTCTGTAATATGACCGTCATCATCACAAGACTTCTCAGAGCAATCATTATCTTGACTCTGCTGTTTTTCCTCAGTATGGAACTGCACAGATCCAGTTTCACTCTGTGAGCTTTGACCCAGGGAATGTTCTATTTCACCTAACACCCAGAGGCTTGTTCATCTCTCTGAACGTTCACTCTCTAAACAATCTGCAAGATCCTGGGGCTGCTGATTGTCAACGGACTCCCATGCATTGTCATGGTTATCGAGACATGGATTACTGGCTCCTCCAAGTTCTGTCTGAAGAGGTAAGAAACTGATGTTCAGCAAGAGATTATGATGAACAAGTCCTTTGGTTCCTTTTTCATCCTGCACTACATAGGTATGTATCTGGGGATTCCGGTTGATGACTTAATTTGTTGGGGCCACTGATGTTTAGCTTTGAGGGGCAAAGAATGCAACAGAGCTCCTAGAGTCCTATTAAATCATTCAGTTCCTCCATTGCCCATTGGAAGATATGCTGTGGTATGCAACTTAGCAACTCCTGACAATTTAATTAGCTTGGCAATCAAACCACTCTCGAAATTAGTGCCCTGATTGGTGTGTATACGTTCAGGAAAGCCATAAACACAGAAAACGTGATCCCACAGCTTCCTGACAACTTGCTTAGCCATCTGATTTGCACATGGAAATGCGTAAGCTAATTTTGAAAAGTGGTCCGTGATCACCAACACGTCAGCATAATTCTGCCTAGAGTCTTCTGCACTCCAGAAATGCAAGCATACCAATTCAATGGGTGCTGAAGTTCTGATACTCTCCAACAGGGCTCTAGAGGATGGCTCAGGCGATTTAGTGAGAATGCATCTTTGACAACATTTAACATATGGCTTGATGTTTTGCTCCATCTTAGGCCAAGAGAACCGCTGCCTTGCTAAATGAAGCATTCTTCCTTGCCCTTGATGTCCAGCGAGGTCATGAATGCCACTCAATGCTTTGGCTCTAAGACTCTGAGGGAGCACAAATTGATATCTCTTGTGCTTACTCAATGGGTCCTTGTTTGCGCGATAGAGTATGCCATCCAGGAAGGTAAATCTCTCCTATTGTTTTCTGAGAGAAAGTGCACTTGGGTTGAGGTTTGCTTTCTCACATCTGGAAGGTCTTCTTCTGTGAGTTACAAATGGAACAAACACAGATATGTCAGGATCCTGTTTCTGTCTTTGTTGAAGTTCCTGTAGGGAGAGTTCAGGTAACATGTCCTGACTTGGTGGTGCAAACTTTTGAACAGATTGCATCAACTGCACTGCTCTAGACCCTGCTGCCAGTTCCCAGTTGTCCCTTTTGGTAGCGTGAGCAACTTGGCACAACTTGATGTCTATATCTTTCAGGCCAACTTCAAGTTTCTTCCCAAAATCCTTACAGCTTGCTTAGGGATAACCCATGACTTACTTGATCACTAGCCGGTCATTAGATCAAGGAATTAAGAAGTGTCGGGGAACAACGACAGGTCACAGCTCTGAGCGGTCACCCTCCAATAAGCTTAACTACTTTTCATTTCATGCATGAGGTACTTTATGAAGTTAGATCTGAGAATGAGGTCATCTTTCTGCCCTGGGACCGCAAGAATCGGAACGATACACTGTACACCGTACACTTCCATCTCCACTTCATACACACATTTAGGGTGAGTTTGTTGACCTCCACAGTCGATCAAAATGGTTCATTTAACTGCTTGTCTGTAGCGATTACATTTTCTTCAAGCATCATAGATGCCGTTGCTTCATTTACTGTACAAGCCGTAGAGCCCGAATCTATCATTCCCTTGACTTGGAATGTCTTATTCCAATAACTGGAGCATTGTTAAATTCTTTGTGAATTCTGTTCCCAGTCATCATCATGTTTTTGGTCGAGGGTTTGATTTTGTCCACTCACACATCCCCTCTCCATATGCAGGTCCATTAGTTTAACGGTGGTTGCCCCTGGCTTGAATGCATACCAGGACCACTGGTTCCAGATTCTGCCTTATGTCACTCTCTCTTACAATGTCCCAGCTTAAAGCAACACAAACACAATGCATCTCGCCCGCAATGCATGGTAGTAGAGTGGTCAGTCGCTTTGCAAACTCTCCATGGCTTTCATAAAGGCTGGAATCCACTTGATATGTATAGTGTCTGGACTGCTGCTTGATGGTTTTGCTTTAACACATGATCAAGTTGAGCTATGAGATTCTAGAGGCTGGTATTATTAGATGATGTGCCAACTTCGCTCACTACTTCCATTAGATTTTGTGGTCTCCATTAGATTTTGTGGTCTCGTTAAAACCCCAAGCAAAGTTGATTCATCAAGTGCAGCAGCCTGCATATTCGCAGTTGCATATCTCTATACACCTGAACATTTCTAGCTCTTTGCTGCTGAATCTTCAGTTCTGTCTGATGATCATTGAGGCATTCCTGAATTTCACTAGCTTTCCACTTGTCAGCGGTTTTGAACTTGAACACTGCAGAAAGAGATGGGTCTGGGTAGTGCTTGAAGAACATCATTGTTACCTCTTTACTTGGATCTTCAAGGTTCTGCACGTCTCCATGTCTCTTCAAACACTCCTCTGCCACGTCAACAGCTTTTTTCAAATGAATCCAGTAATCCATCGCGCTCTCTCCATTGGGAGAGTAGGTAGGGAATTGTAGAGGTCAGCAAGTGGCATTGCAGAATATGTAAACTCACGAAAGTGTTGCTTTTGTATATCAATAACAACTCTTGGGCCTTCACCGGGTTTTAATGTCTCTTGCATTATGAGCAGTCTCTTATTTTTCTTGCTCTCCCTCTAAGTTTTGACATAATTTTCTGAGCCTGCTCTCCTGTAGGCACACCTCTCTTTCTTAGATAGATGTCAATTTGCTCTTCCCACTTGTGGAAAGAAAGTTTATCTGTGCTATCTCCACGAAAGCTTGGTGGACCTTTCACATCAGATTGCATCACCAATTTCACACCAGTCATAGTCAGTGAATGAGAGTCAGCTGAATGTAGTTCTAAACGTATATTCTGGCTGTTAGTCACCCTTTCCCCATTTTTACACCCCTTCTTTAGCTGTGCTGAAATGTACTGTACTATTTCATGAGCTAACTGTATAATGAGGTTGCTTAAGTCAGCAGAAGTTGTGTCTGACCTGGGAATCTGACTATCAATTTTTATATGTGTGGAGCAAAACACTGGAGAGTCAGCAATACTCCAGGTGTGCGAGCTATAACTCTAAAAACTGTCCTTTCCCCCCACCACTGACTACTTTATGCTATGCATATTCCACAACAAAAGTATATGACATTGTTACAAAAAAAATTACAACAATATGACAATGGAAATTTTTCTTCTTTTACCTGGAGCAAGAAACTTCAGTCTTTGTAGATGTCCACAAGATGAGATTATGCACTATTTTTCTGTCTTTTTTTGCTGGTGTATTGTAATACTCAGACTTTGTGCCTCTCCCTCTAACAGATTAGACAAGAAAAGAAGAGTTCAACCCAGTCCATGGAATGAAATATGCAGTACTCAGCAACATCCAGCAGTCAATCTGACGTCGATCCTTCTGGAAATCCGGGTCACGGCACCAGTGTAGCCAGTCTGGGTGCACGTCTGTCGCTACGACTCGGCTACCCCTCTGCATTGTGTTGGGTTTTGTAGAATAAAGACTGGAGTCAATCTGCTGGTTCAGTGTTTTTATCCAAGAGACTGCATAATCTCACTCTGCTCAGACCTCCCATGGACTGCATAAGTTGGAAACATGCAGTTATTAATCGTTGTATTATGAATTTGCCTGCTCCTCGCTCCGCTCTGTCCTCCCGCGGACTGAAGTGAGTTCACAATATAAAAGCAATCTTATATTTCACAATAATAAAGAAATAATATAAATAAAATACTAATAATATAACATATCACATCAGATACAATATTGCTATATATGCTGTAGTCAACAGTGTGTGTGTATATATATATATATATATATATATATATATATATATATATATATATATATATATATATATATATATATATATATATATATATATATAAAAAAAACTATTTCAATTTTGAACATGACGAAGAAACAAAAAAAAACACAACCATACCTGCATAAGTTGGAAACATGCATTTATTAATCCTTGTATTATGAATTTGCCATACAACTTCACAACTGCATTCCCTCATTTAAAATTCTACTTTGCTCGTAAAACGGCTTCAAACTTGGTTCTAAGGAAAGGTAACATGCTCATGTATCTTATTTACAAATTACAACGAAGCACAGATCAATTAATTACGGATTCTTTCTTTTTTAAAACAGTCACTTTTGAATAGGAGTGAACAAAATGCATATGCATATGCATATGCATATGCATATATATATATATATATATATATATATATATATATATATATATATATGCATATATATATATATATATATATATATATATATATATATATATATATATATATATATATATGTGTGTGTGTGTGTGTGTGTGTGTGTGTATATATAATTTCTAGCAGAAAAACATAGGGATTTTGAGTGAATTTAAAATAAAAACAAATTATAATCAATACATGTTACACATGCTCCACTGCACTTCACCCTGCAGACTCATTACTGTACAGTTTAAATCACCTCATCAAGTTTGCAGTACAGTTGTGGGCCTCATCAGCAATAATGTATCAGCATGCAGGGAGCATGGTGGTGTAGAAACAACCAACTATCTCTCCATGTTGATAAGACAAAAGAGATGATTGTTGACTTCAGAATAACTTGAATAGACCACTCACCACTGCACACCAGTGGAACTGTGAAGAGAGTCAAAAGTGTCTTTATGACAAAGGATCTCTCCTGGACTCTCAACACCACCTGGATAGCCCAGAAGGCTCAGTGGCACCACCATTTGAAGAGAGGCAACAACCTCCTATCATCATCATCACATTCTACAGAAGGAAAATATGAAGCTTCCTGACCAGCTGTCTCACTGTTTGGTATGGTAACTGCATAGTCTCTGAGCACAACACCCTACAGCAATTTGTGAGAACAGCTTGCCTGGACTTACCTGACTTTTCACCCTCATGCCATTTTGCAGAAGGTACAGGAGCATCCGTGCCACCACCATCTCCACAACAGATTCTTCCTTGCTGCCTCCCAACGCTCACCTGGGACTGGCAAAGCCCTAACCCAGTATGACTCAATACCACTGCCCACTGCACTTTGCACTGCTGCATAAGACACTTTTAATTTAGGAATCTCTCTCTTTTATTTTTATTTGTTTATTTTTTTTTTTTAACTTTTGTATGTTTTTTCTTTGAAAAGCTGTGGGAACCATGTTAGCATTAGTGGAATCATGGAGTCCAGAAGAAACAGGAACAGAAACCTAGGAATGTGGAAAATCTAGAGCCATTTTGGTTCTATATTATAGAGCAAGGATGTTCTTTATTATTGTTACACTGCCCTGAACTAATATTGGCACCCTTGGTAAATATGAGCAAAGAAGACTGTGAAATGTTTTATTTATGGTTTAAACTATTTAATTCTCAAAAATACTCTGCTCTCATGGAAATCAAACAATTGCAAAAAAAAACAAAACAAAAAAAACACCTTTGTTAAATATAGGTGAGCAACAATTATTGGCACCCTTTTAGTCAATACTTTGTGCTACCTCCCTTTGCCAAGATAACAGCTCTGAGTCTTCTCCTATAACGCCTGATGAGGTTGGAGAATACATGGCAAGGGTTCTGAGACCGTTCCTCCATACAGAATCTCTCAAGATCCTTCAAATTACGGCTCTCCTTTTCAGTTCACCACACAGGTTTTCTGGGGGTCAAGTCAGTGGACTGGGATGGCCATGGTAGCACCTTGCTTTTGTGGTCAGTGAACCATTTGTGTGTTGATTTTGATGTATGTTTTGGATCACTGTCCTGCTGGAAGATCCAACCATGGCCCATTTTAAGCTTTCTGGCAGAGGCAGTCAGGTTTTCATTTAATATCTGTTGATATTTGATCGAGTCCATGATGCCATGTATCCTAACAAAATGTCCAGGTCCTCTGGCAGAAAAACAGCCCCAAAAGATTAAAGAGCCACCACCATATTTAACCGTGGGCATGAGGTACTTTTCCATACGGCTACCTCTCTGTGTGCACCAAAACTACCTCTGGTGTTTGTTACCAAAAAGCTCTATTTTGGTTTCATCTGACCATAGAACCCGATCCCATTTGAAGTTCCAGTAGTCTGTAGTGTCTGGCACTGAAGCATCTGAAGGTGCTTGAGTTTGTTTTTGGATAAAGAGTAGAGGTTTTTTTTTCTTGAAACCCATCCAAACAAATTGTGGTGCTGTAGGTGACTTCGGACTGTAGTTTTAGAGACTTTCTGACCCCAAGCAATTTGGACTCCACAAGACATCTGAAGGTGTGTTGTGGTATCTGGCACCAAGACATTAGCAGCACATCCTTTAAGTCCTGTAAGTTGCAAGTTGGGGCCTCCACGGATTGGACTTGTTTGTCCAGCACATCCCACAGATGCATGATTGGATTGAGATCTGGGGAATTTGGAGGTCAGTTCAACATACTGAACACTTTGTCATGTTCCTCAAACCATTCCTGAACAATGTTTGCAGTGTGGCACATTTATCCTGCAGAAAGGTCACTGCCATTAAGGGATGGTATTGCCATGAAGGTGTGTACTAGGTCTGCAAACTTGTTTAGGTAAGTAATACTTGTCAAAGTAACATCTACATGAATGCCAGGCCCTACGGTTTCCCAGCAGAATATTGCCCAGAGCATCACACCGCCTCCACTGATTTGCCTTCTTCCCATAGTGCATCCTGGTGCCTTTATGGCAACATTGAATAAGCTTGTTAACCACATGACCCCAACTTTGCCTAATGCCTGCAACATCTCTGGCCAAATCACATACAAAATACCACATATTTCTGGCACTGCTTTCAGAAAAGAGAGTATGTCTACTGGATTAAAGAGGTCCTCAAAGTGGTTTTTCCCTCACTCAGCAATATCCCCAGTAGTGGTCAACACTCCACCACACTTGGTAAGATGCTAAATGACTTGCTAAGTGAAAGTCTTTTTCCATGGTATCGCTAAACTCTTCCCAAGCCCATGCTTTTGCCTCTGTAACTACATTTTGCTACAGCTATCTTATACAACTCAGTGAAATTAGGAGAGCCCTCTGTGAGCAGAAAACCTCCTTCTTCAACTTTACAGCTTTCCTCACCACTGGTGTCTACCGGCATGTCCTAGGGCACAGACAGTCTTCCATCCTCAGCTTCTTGCAGCTATGGCTGAGGATTCGAACAGGATTCAGAAGCAATTTCCCTGCCCTTACATAGAACACAGGAGAAGTGCTTTCATGGTTTGACTTAAATGGGTCTCTCATTGAAGCTTCTGCCAGATGCTCCAAATAATTCAGATGGTTCTCCTGGGTTTAACAGGCAAATATGGTTAGTGCCCTGTGCAACGAGTAGCTCTCATCACCAAGTGATGTTCAGTTGACAGTTCTGCTCCTCTTTTTTGCTAGAGCTTCCAAAAGTCTCAACATTAATCACTGACCTTTGGCCCAATGTGCTCTAGTAACAGCTACACTTATGAACAACCTTGGAAGAAACTGTTTGTTATTGACAATTCAAGTCTCTAGTCTATCTAAGACTGTCCATTTCATGGCTGCCACCTGACTGGCATTGAACTTGAGCCTTACCCTTCATCCTGCAGGTGGTGAACCCATAAGGTGGCTCCATGTCACCATTTCAGGCTGGGCCTGACTGGGTTATATGTGTGCGTTCAGGCAGGGTACACATAGCTTTTTTTTTTTTTTCTTGTAAAAGGGGTCTTTAGGATTGCTCTTTGTCGGACTTCTCCCCTGAGATCTGTTCACCAAGGGTGACCTATTGGAAACATTAACCTCCTGATGACATAGCCCTGAAGATTAACTGAACAGACTGTTTTGATCCTCAAAGGGGCTAATAATATTTACCTATTTTATATTACAGTTTCCCATGTTTTTTGTCTTATTTGTTTACATTATGTTATTTTAATTTGAGAACAGGGAATAAGGTCCTACCTGACAATTCTGGGATTCTGATATTGAGCCATAAAGTTTTCCTTAATTCATCTACTTGTACAGAATGTTTGTTGTAGCAAATAACCTGCAAAAACATTATTAGAAAAGCTTGACATGGCTAATAGATGACATTTAAATTCTCACGATGCTCCGCTGTAATGAGGAATGTAGTGGGTGTATGACGGTAATGCATCTAGCTCCCTTTTCCAAAAGCTAAAGGCACTGAGTGCAGCCATGTGAGAACTCATTGTCACTTTGCAGGGAGCCATGTTGTATAACTGTACTGCCCTCACACAAGCTGCTTCATGAAAATCAACAGTAAAAGTAATAAAACATACTCCTATCTCTTAGCAAAGTAAACTTAAAAGTTTTCCTTGGCTCATTCCCCAAAAATCTCAGAAAAAGTTCCAACAATTGCTCATTCAGATGAGGATTGTTACTTTGGATGATCCAAGACAAACATGAATGTTTTTTTTTTGTTTGTTTGTTTGTTTTGTTTTTTAAAGTGAGATAAACAAAAATATTTTACATTCTAAGGATAAGTTGTGTTTATGCATTTTGCATAAACACTTCAAACACTTCAAGTAACTTAGTGAATGTCAACTGCTAACACACTTTCTGTGAAGTAAGTCTAAGCTGATTAGTGAGAAGTTCATAAACAAATTAACTTGTTTGTGTGTTTAAAAATGTGCGATTAAACAGCCTACATTTTTTTTTCTTCATTAAATGATTTTCATTGGTTGAATTGTTAAATCAAGATAGGCTTTTTTGTTATTTTTATGAAATCTCCATAGATTGTTTAATACAACATATCATATTTTCAACAACTCAACATCAATAAAACTGTCAATTAAAAAAAAAACTGCATATTACCTTTTATTGCACAAAACAATCGGAACATTTTTTTTTCATATTTGAGATTTTTCCCCCAATATAAAAGAAGATTGTGGACCACATTATATAACATCTTGGGATGTAGGTAGAACAAAATGAGTAGATAGCATTTTCTTGGTCTTTTCTGAAAGAGAGTTTGCACAAGATGAGCACAGTAGGTTTGGAGGTTTGAAACATAAAAAGCATCAACAAATGGCATTATAAGGTGTCTGAGCAGCTCACTCCTGTATGTGAATAGAATTTTCTTTTAAATTTATCAACATAAGTTAAACCATCTGTGCTCCTCCATTATCTGTGCATCCCATCGGCATAAGATCAAAAAACAATTGTGCTGACATTTAACCCACTTTGTCTATAAACTGACACTCAATCCTGCTTCATCCCCCTCACAACCACAAAGCTCTGACAACCACAAAAATAATTTCACTAAGGTAAGATCATCACACACATATTTTCTCCTGGAAAGCCAGAATCACAATCAGTATAATTTCATTATCCACTCTTTAACTGCTGGTGCAACTTATATTATTATGGAAAAGTATCTCATTTTTACACGTCCTATTAAAAAAAATGTTTAGGGACTGTTTTGGGAATGTTTATTCAAATAGTAAATGAATCAATCATTTTTGGATCATAAGGCTGTAGCAAATTATTATAGGCAACATGAACATCAGGGTTGTCAAGCACATTAACTTTGATCAAATTAATGACTATCCATACTCACTCATTCAGTAACTTACTTGCTACAATTATGAAATTGGAAAGTTTTTAATCCAAAAATAGTAACCAGGAGATGTGTTGTTATATAAACATAAAATGGCATTAATAAATGCCAAAATAGAACTGGGGTCACTCCGTCACTTCAAGACCAAAAATAGCATATATAGCAAGTTTTGTAAGACCTACTGGCTAATATAGTATAATCAAAGATGCTGTATAGATTAATCATATAACTGTAATAGAATATATAATACAAAAAAAAAATATATAACTCCCTTAAGCTCCTGCAATTTTTTTAGATCCACATTCTGTTAAACTTTGTGCACAACATATGAATCAGAATAAGCATTTGCATGCCACTTAAAGAGGTGCAAAGAAACAAACATAAATGGCCCTTCCTCATTAATATTACCCATAAATGAGCACAGACATCAAACTGTTCTCTTTCCGATTTTTTAAAAGTGAATTAAGAGGTACTACCATTACTGTTATATCATCTTGGCCTTGTGGAATCAAGAGTCCAATGACAAGTTCCATGATTACATGTAATATTCATATAACAGGTCAATGTTTACTAGCTTTCCTTATTATTGAGTATTATTTATTAAGTTATTATCTTACAGGTTTTTTTTTTCCAAATCTATTTAATGTATTTGTTCTTTACCTGTCCCATATTCTAGAAAAATATTCAGTAGGCTACTATTAAG
Source organism: Ictalurus punctatus (assembly GCF_001660625.3). Classification (NCBI taxonomy): domain Eukaryota; kingdom Metazoa; phylum Chordata; class Actinopteri; order Siluriformes; family Ictaluridae; genus Ictalurus; species Ictalurus punctatus. The sequence continues at coordinate 3,357,580 of NC_030429.2, forward strand.
ATGGACACAGAAGAAAAAGAGAGGGAAATAAATTTAACGGAAGCTGATCTGGCAGGGTTGGTCCAAGCAGAAATTTCTCATTTTAGTAGTCTCAAAAATTACTATTATTTTATTTTTCATAAATCTATTCAATCAAATTAGGATTAGTATGGCTAAGAGAAGCTAAAGGATAGGTAAAAAGCCATTTTACAATTTAAAAGCACCTATGAGCCTACTCACACCTGTCCCCTTCCACTGATATACCGATATAACTAACAAAGAGGAAAACAGCATTTTGAACACTATGAAGCTCTGTATGTTTGAGTTTCAGGTTGATGGGATAGCAGTGGCTCATCTATAGCTCCTCGTAGATGTGTCAGAGTTTACTTAGTCACTTACATATCCCACATATCAGTCTCTCATTAGCAATAACTAGTCAGCAAAACTATGACCACATGAGTCATAGTGCAAAATATTTCTATCCTTGTGCTTGTAATGCTAATGCAGTAGCTCCCTTTTATAAGACAAACAACAAATCTGTAATGTTATGAAACATTTCCTATTACCCCTCATTGTATTCATTTTACTATATGCATGTCCGAGCTAATGTTATATTGACTTTTCATGCTAACTTCTCAGTGTCTAAATAGGCAATGTTAGCCACTACTTATCCACCACTAGTTTGCGATAGATTTATTAGCATTCAGCTAGAGCTGAGCTACAGTGTGCAATCAGCATAACAAAAGGCAGCTGTGGGACTTTTAGGTAAAGTGCCTTTTATCTTTTATCTGTAAGTAAATACAGATTTACCTGTTAAACTCCTACTTACTGCTGTGCTTTTCAGTTGCTCTGAATTGAGATGATCGAGAATGAACCTTTCGCAGAAGCCTGCTGTCTGCTAAAAATCACAATAATTTCTTTACACTACTTACAGTAACACTTTATTTGAAGTGTACTTATATCGGGCCTTCATAACACTCACACGCATTGCATAAATATATTAAGTAATACCTTAAGATTTATTTAAGGCTTATGTCAAAATTCATGGAATGAAGTTTCATGAAGCATGTTGCTTTGTCTTCACATGAAAAAGCGATAAGCAAAAACCCCCACTTACCATTATGGCTTGAGTTTTGATGACTAAATTATTATTTTTTAAAATTTCTTGGAAAATTTTGTCTTTATAACAACACATTCATGAAGCCTCTCATCGTTCCTTTTTGGTAGGTATACTTACTTAATCTACTTTTTATAGAAGCAGGGAGCTGAGTACACATCAACTGAAATGCTGGTAGACCATTTACTTTTAAACTATTGTGAATCACTATTCTAATACAACTTCACTGATTTACAAATCCCACATTCCAGCAAAATGAATCCTTTTATGTTCTCTAACTAAGTAGTAATCGAATTCTCATCTATAACACACATAAGAACTGCTACAGTATGTATACCTTTTATGCCTGTCATAAATGTGACTGTTCATAAGAATAATGATAATTGTGGGATTTTCTCTGTTCTCTGTTTCATGTAAAATCTCATAGAACTATCTGATGTCACCGTAGTGTTGAAAACTACTAGAGTTTTTATAAACCCTCCATCATGGCTTTATAAAACACATAATTCTTATGAATGTGTTATGAATGCTCTATGCATGTACGATACAAATAAAGTGTTACCAAGTTTAACTACATTTGCCATAACTCTGCATCCACACATCTGAAAATCTAACTGTTGTGGAAAGGTATACTCTCCTCTGTTTCATGCACTCCTCTGTAATTTGCATGGCCTGCATTTGCATATTTGCATATTTGAGCCTAATAGGCTTCTATAGTCTGTGACACACTAGCGCATGCAGTGTTTCAATGCTGTAAAACGTCTGCAAATACATTTTCCTCAATTTGCATAACACAGTTTTGCTCCGAAAGGAATTTAAAAACATGTAACCATATCGGTATGTCAAGGTTGAAATGACTGAATACCTATACAGTCTGATTTTACATTCAATTTCCAAATGTGAAATTGACCAATGCATACTCCAGGCCTCACAGAGCTGAAAAGAAACCATACTGAATGGAAATCAAAAGCTATGCAGTTCCACTGTAGTGAGGAATCTAGTGGACGTGTGATGGCACCAAACCACACCAGTAGAAAAAGCTGAATGTACTGAATGCAGACCTGTGAGAGTTGAATGTCACCTGGCAGGGAGCCAAGTTATGTGATTTGAAAAATTACATTCAAATCTCTTGGTTGTAGGAATTATCAATCGGTCGTAGGACTTATCAATCGGTCGTAGGACTTATCAATCGGTCGTTGGACTTATCAATCGGTTAAGACTTTCATTATTTATTCTCAAAATTAAATATATAAATAAAACTGATTTTAAATTATACCAACTAATGCAAGCACTGTGTGTTTTTAACCTAGTATTCTTTTAATCTTTCAGTTATTCGTGTGTCTCATTTGTGTAAAAAAGACACTACTGTCTTGAAAAAATGCTCTGTATAGTGTATGTGATAGTGCAGTGTTTGACTTGGATACCAACAGTATTCAAGGAGTGTGGCAGTGATCATCTGAAACAAATGATATTTTAGTGTAGCACTGAACTAGTTAATGTGCTTATCAACCCAGAAATGTCTACTGCTGCTGTATGATAAAACTATCTCTGTTTGAATATTAAAAAGAAATTATACAATAACACATAAAGCAGGCAAAAGGACAGCAAAGGAGGACAATGGTCTTTTGTGTTTTGGCGGTTCACACGAACATCGAGAAGGGTTCATTAATCTTTTCCTTTTTCCCATAAAATTCCACTTGAATGTTTTACAACAAAATTGTCTTTCAAGAAATGGTCCCTGAAGGCCAAGCAGAAAATGTCATCACAGAGAAATACAGTATTTTTCTCCTTCCTTTTCAACATCAAACACACAACATCATAAAGACCTCCTCTATATAGTAAATTGCAGGATCCAATGGTTAGTCAGGGTGGGTTTCATATTTTACGGTGTCTTTAACACTCCTAGCATGGATTAAATCATTTTCATATTAAATTTGCGAGGTGCATCAGCAGCACCACTGCTTAGTCCTGCATCTGATTTACGTGGTACGTACTCAATCTCGATGTTGTGTTTAGTGTTACCTTTGCCCCGGCTCCACAGAAACAGCAATACCAAACAGAATAATACCACTCCAAGGAAGGAGATGAATCCCATGGTGGTGGCAATGATAAGAGTCTTGATGTCAAAGGGGAAAGGAACAGTAGCTTTTGTCCCATTGGGACCGCTGTCACTGGGCTGGTTAGAAATGAAAGCAAAGGTTTTGTTGGGCTGGTTGGGCCAGTCAGGAGAGTAGCTGTGGACATGAAGGTGAGCAACAGCAGTGTCGTTTCCACCTGCATTACTTGCAATACACACATATGTCCCATTGTCTTGGATCTGAGCGTAGCGCACCTCTAAAGTACCATCAGGAAACATGGTAAGTCTTCCTATCGTTTTTGGGGTAATGAACTGCTTTTGTGGGGAAAGCCACATGATAACTGGGGCTGGATCTCCATCTGCCTGGCATGCAAAATGCACAGTTGTTCCTTCATCCACATACGTCTGCTGTGCTTTGCGGTCCCGGATTCTTGATTTGCGGCATGTGAAGTAATTAGGCTGCAAGATATCAGGGAAATCTTTGAACTCTTTTCCCTGGACGAACTCAGGTGAGGTGCATGTGGGCTGCTGGCGGTTGAAGTTGAGCCTCCACCTGCGACGGAATACCCAGAGAAGCCTACAGTCACATGCCAGAGGGTTGTCATATAGCACCAGTGTCTCCAGGTTTCCCACTGAGTGGAAAGCTGATTCTTCCAAGGTATTTAAAGCATTCCCTGACACATTCAAGATCTTTAGATAGTTGAGTCCTCTAAATGAATATGGCTCTATTATAGCCAGTCTACCACCAACCAGGTGAAACTCCTGCAGTCTGAGCAGGTCATGTAGCTTGTTCCCTTCAATGATTACAATGGGGTTGTAAGACATATTTAAGAATCGTAGGTAAACCAGGTGGCGGAGTGCCACATATGGGATCGAGGTTAAATTTGCATTGGTGATCGTTAAGGATGTAAGATTCAAACCGTACAAGCAGTTAGTAGTCATTGTGTCCAGGTATGGCCAATTAGCAATCTCCAGAACTTTGAGACGAAAGAGGCGTTTGAAAGAATAATCTCTGATGCTGTTAATGTTGAGATTGCGCAGACACAAAGTGTTGAGGCTGTGCAAATGAGTAAAGGCCTCTGTGGGAACAGAGGTCAGGTTGCACTTTTCCAGTGTCAGGTGTTCCAGGCTGTTGAGGCCATGGAATGCTCGGTGGGATATAAACACCAGGTCATTATCACCCACTTCCAGAGAGCGTAGATTATAGAGATCCTGGAACATATAGTCTAGCAGGATAACTATTTTATTCTCACTGATATCAAGCCTGGTAAGGTTACTGAGGCCTGTGAATACACCCAGCTGAATAAGTTTAAGCTTGTTGCTGCGCAGCCCAAGAGTCCGAAGGCCATACAGGTTGTTAAAGGCCCCAGGTTCAATGGTGGATATGGTGTTTTCATTCAATTCTAGCTCCTCCAAGTTGGGAAACCCAGAGAATTCGTCTGGGTTAATTGTTTTAATGCGGTTCTTACTGAGGTCTAGGTATCTTGTCTCAGATGGAATACCCTCAGGAACTGACATCAACTTTTTCCGGTGGCACACAACAGCACGATCCTGGGCATTGCACTCGCAACGGGATGGGCAGCCTGTGGTAGAGCCGGACAGCACAGTAGCAAGCAGTAAAATTAGGATGGGCTGCCAGCACGCCACCAAGTAGCTGTGCCCACTTACGTCCACTGCCACCATCCTACCAGTTACCTGCACAAAAAAAAGACAGTGCTGGTAAGAGGGGTATTCAGAATTATCTAACAAATAAAATTTTTGGAATTGTCCAAATATAAAATAGTAAAACAGTGACTAATTGTGTTTAATAACAAGTGTTTGGAATATAGACTTTCTGATTTTGTGTCGGAAATGCAATGTCATTTTTGTAGGTTTAAAAAATCTATGCAAACAATTTCCTCTGTATTAAAGTGGCAAGAATACTTCATAATGTAATTATAATGATACAACAATAAGAATAAGTATAAATTGATTAAGATTTTGCTCAATAGCCTTTTATTCAGAAACAAATTTTCAGATGATGTATGATTCATGAAATTAAATTCTTGACATTTCACTGAAACATTAAGCCTAGCTAGGAAGGAACAGCAGGAGACCGCATATTTTGGATTCTGTATCAATTTTCTCTGAAACTTAACTTCAAAGGTCTTCTCCTCATATTAATTGTAGTAAGAATGAAAACATTGCATCACTATTATAGCGTATTTATGACATACCTAAAGTCATGGTGTAGCTGAACAGTCCAAAACAGGATTTTTGTAATACTGTATCCGAGATTAATTGTGTCCCCACCATATATCTCTTTTAAACCAGAACAGTGCTCAGCAGTACTGAATCTATTCATATAAAACAGCGGCACTGCGTGGTATGCACTGCTTGTATTACCAGCAATTTCAGAAAGTAATTAATAATTTAATTCATGCGGTATCAAGCAGCATGTATGGACTAACAGCTGCATCATGCACCAACTGCATCAATTCAGCCAGAAAGGAGAAGGAATGGTCAAAGACAAAACTGCTAGTGGTGATAAATGTGTCACTGCAGAACATAACTTGTGCAGCTGCAGACAGCTGGCTGTAGATATAATTTTCAGGCAGAGAGATTAATCTTCCAAGTTAAGGGCTTTATTATTCATATATATAAAATATTCATACACAGCATAGCTTTCAGTAAAATACTTCACAAAATTCACATTGTTATTGTTCTTTGTAATGGAATGCCAAAAGAGAGTGAAAATTACACCCTAACGCACAAACCACTGCATGTACAAGGGCAGAGGAAATTAAACTGCAGTTGACCTGTGAAGAACATTAGAAGCACGCTGGCTTTCTTTAGTTAGTTCTTAAGCTCTTGGCAAGTTGTGTACATGCTGTGAGTGAAAACCGAATGTTACTGTGTCAGTGTGACTGAACTCATATGCCACAGGAGTCCATTTACGGTTAGTAAGCACAAAACATAATGCAGAATGAAAATGTCAGACTACCTATTACATCTTGTTCCACCTTCACTGGTTTATAAACGCATTTTCTCTTTAGCAGCAAATCAACGAACTATTTTCAAGAAATGTGAAGCTATTTATTAACTGAACCTGAAAACAATGTCTTTAGTCAAACCTATAACATGTGTCTGATCCCTGTACTGTAAATTCAGAGTTCAGCTTTTTTTTTTTTTTTTAAAGCTGCTGTGGATATTTAATCACCACACATGGACAGAAGTGGATTGCAGTCAGTAGTGTGTCTCTTACTCAGCTTATTGTTTTCATAACATGAGATATATATCTCATTAAACAGTACTGCCTTAAATATTATTTAAAACAAACAAGCCCCTTATGCACAGTACATGTATGCTTTTCATACTTTATTAATAAGGCCACGGAACTGCAGCAAACATAACACACCCAAAAGTCCTGACACAAGCAAAATTTTTACTGTGACAGATGTTTTGCTGTTCCTTGCATTCACAAAATGAGTGAGGGAAGAGAGACAGTGTGTTGACAGAGAGATTGGCCAAGGGCAACGGGCATTTGGCCCATTGACCGATGCCAATCGATCATTAATATTAGTACCAAGACAGCTGTACAGGTACATGCTAATGATACCAAAACCCCCCCAAATCACTTGGCTGACATGTTGACATTTATCCCCAAAAATTAAGTCAGAGATTCTACTGCAAAGCATGCTGTTTATGGTAATCCAAAAGAAATAAAATGCACCATCTGTGAGAAAACACAAGTGACAATCCCTCTTAAATGCTCTAGCTAAATATGTATGATCTGCTTAGAAATCCCTCTAAGACTGCTGTCACTGCTATTAGTGCTAAGAGTTAAGAACGTAAGCCATGACAGTTTCACTCACACTGCTCACAACCTCTAATCTTGCTAGAGTTTTACATCATTTTCCATTTGCATGGCTTTGAATCTCCATCCCTCATGTAGTGCTCACATGCAGCCGGAGTAAGACTGACAAATTCATTTCAACACCTACCATCCTTTATTTCCCTTACATTTTATCATTCCTACTTTTCTCTCTTTGTGGGCCAACACTGTAATAAGAGAGCATTCCTTCTCAGTTTGGATTTAGTTCTGCACTCTTCTCTTTCAAACAGACAGAGACTGTCCAACAACTCTTTTAAAGTTCTAGAACAAGAGAATAAGAACTCTGCACCGGCCGTGTCGAAGGGGACACCTCCGCCACCAACAAATCTTTGTGGCAGAGGCAAAAAGATAGAAAAGAGAGAAAGGTTTAATTACTTGCCCTAAAGGCTCACATCACCGCACAATATTTTCCCTAGTTTAACACAGCTGAATGAACTAGTCACCTAAATATAATGCCCTTTATGAGTTGAGTCTTCAGTTAGAGCAGGAGAAACATTACTTTGCCCACTACTGTGACCCACCAGGAATGTACTTTTATACCTCTGATGTACAGGCAGCTTGAAGCTTTTATGTGTAGCCATAACAATTAGAGAGGCCAGGTCAGTAGGAATGTTTTCATCAAAAAAAATATAGGCTACTTATTTTCTCATTGAATCTTATAAAATACAACAGCACAGATGAAGAAATGTACTTATACTCTTACTCGTACTATTTCTAATTATATTGCCACTGTTTATAAATAATGCCACTGCACATTTGCCAGCTGTTATTGTTATATTTGTAGTTGTTATTTCGTTGTTTGTCTAGGCACTTCGTGTAGTTGTTGTATTGTGTTAGCACACATGTATTAACACGTGCTAAATCCTCTTGGTATGTGTGTTTCTTGTACTTCCTGAAGTGAGTATAAAGGTGAACGCAGGTGTTACTGTGATTGAGATAGGGCCCTAGTGGGATGGTTGAATGCAGAGTGATGTGAAGGAGTTTAAAGTAGAGCTGTTGCTTGACAGATGGGACAGCCTTTAATCCCCAGCCTGGAGCTGCTGTTTGCAACAAGGTGCAGAGCTCCAACAGAGGGCATCTGCTTCATATACATACTAAACCCTATCAACATACACACAAATGAACATGAGCACACATGCACACACAGCTCTCCACACAATCTTTACTGATCATTAATGTTCTTTCACCCTCCCTGTCTTTTCAAAGAAAGTTTTTGACCTCTATGTCATCTTCTCAACTGGCACAAACGGCAACCTGGCATACATCCAATAAAGAGTAAGGCTTATAAGATAATCACTTCTTCAAATGTTATCCTGCCTTATTCTTCTGAAATAATCATCTGGCACCTACAAAGGCCATACACATAAGCACACTATTTGACGGGATCCGTTTCTTGGAGTTTGCCTCTTCTGAGTTTTTTTTTCTTTTACTTGTTTACCTTCAATATCCTCAAATACAGTGCTAAATTTATTTTTCACCATAAATCTCTAATTTTTCTTCCATATTAAAGTTATAATACAAGTATACTATTTAGGCAATTTTAACTTGAGAGTGAAGTATAATATAAGGTATAATGAAATAAAACCACAAACAGTCATTTTGCTACACCTTCTTCTATAATTGGCTCGCTGATAGATATATGCACATTAACTTGCCATCTCTTAATACATTATATTGGAGAATATATCTGGTGCCCATCCTTGAGTTCTATGTGATGTCACACGGTGTAATCACTGCCATTTTGAGAATCGAATAGGGGACTGACATCAATGTAATTGTGTCTGTTCTTTGTTAAGAAGAATAATTTCTATTTATATTGATCAGTAACTGCCTTAATACACTTCACTACATACAATATATATTCAAGAATCAGCAGTGCAGCAGCTCATCCCTGTCATGCTAGCTTTGCTAGAAAGATAGTTATTGCTATAGTATTGCTAACATTAGCAAACGTCATGTGATTAATTTACCCTCCCTATATGTTTTTTCTCCACCTGATGAAATACCCTAGGATGGTTTAACCACCTGGACATTAGGAGCTGATCAGCTCTTAAACACTTTGAGGCACTCTACTACATAGGGGGAGTTGTATATTCAGGCATGTTGAAAAAATAAGTACACCCCATGGAAATTGTTGGCTTTTTTGACATATTTGGACAAGCAAACATTTGATCATCTTTGAAACAGCGCCTATTAATAAAGATGATGTACTTGAACAAAGCCACAAGGAAATCTTGTTTTTCAATCATTTATTCAACAGAAATATCAATAGATGTGGAATAGATTCTTCTGTGTGAAAAAATAAGTAGACCCTTGGCCTGAGATGCTTGTATTGCACACTGTCTTCTTGTAGGCGTTTTGCATAATTGTCCACCAGTCTCTGACATTGGCTTGCTGGAATTTTTGACAACTCTTCCATGCAATATTCTTTCAGTTGCAAGTCATTTGAGGGTTTTCTTGTTTGTACTGGCCATTTCAAATCCCCCCACATTTCAATTGGATTCAAATCCGGGCCTTGACTACTCTATTCCATAACCCTCCATTTCTTCTTTTTAAGTGGATTTGCTAGAGGATTTGCTAGTGTGCTTATGATCCTGCTGAAAGGTCCACTTTCGCTTCAATTTCAACTTTTGGACAGATGACCTCATTTTCAAGCACTCTTTGATATGATGCAGAATTCATGGTTGAATCAATGAATGCAAGCTGTCCAGTCCCTGAGGCAGCAAAGCAACCCCAAATATAACATTTCCACCACCGTGCTTCACAGTGGGTATAAGGTGCTTTTCCTGAAAAACTGTCTTTGGTCTGTACCAAACATATCTGCTGTAACTGTGGCCAAACAACTCTATCTTTGATTCATCTGTCCAGAGCACATTATTCCAAAAGGCCTGGTCTTTGTCTATATGCTCACTGGCAAACTGTAGTCTTGGTCTAATGTTCTTTTTAAACAGCAAAGGCATTTGTTCTTGCACGCCTCCCATGCAGGTCAAATCTGTGTAATCTCTTTCTGATTGTAGAAGCTTTGACACTAACAGTTGCAAGACTTACTAGCAAATTTTGTGATTAAATTTTGGGGACTTCTTTTTGCACAAAACGGTCTGCTCTTGGGCTGAATTTGCTGCACCATTTGTAGATGATTTTCCTTACAGTGGAATGATGTATTTCAAATCATTTGGGGATCTTTTTATCTTTTTCCCTTGCCAGATTTATAGGCTTCCACAACATTTTTTCTGAAGGCCTTATAGAACTCTCTAGATTGTGGCATGATGACACCACTTGCACTCCCTAAGCAATCACTGGCACCCAATCTTGAACACCTGATTCTAATTTTATGGATTTGAAGGTGTATTAAATGTAGGGGTGTACTTGCTTTTTCCATGTGACTGATCTGTTTTTTTTTTGGTTAATTTAAATTGTGAAAATGTCAGGAAAACACAAATATGGTAAGTTATCTGCCAGTTTAAATGGAATCAGCAGTTTGGGGGAAAATACATATGCATTGCAGTCTATTTTATCGGCAAAGCACCTTTCACTCTCTTCCAAATTAAGTTTTTTTTTTTTTGTAGCCATCTTTCATTTCTAACTAGCAGCAAATCCAAATATGGAATAAAAAAGGACAATCACATGTACTTGACATTCCTGTGCCATAATTACATTCTGCATGTGGGGGCAACCTGTCTGTTAAATACCAACATGCTCAAACAGAGATAAAAGTATGATGACACAATATGGCTTTCACTCAACAGTACATAAATAATGGAAAGAAAATTCATGCACACAAGCCATGTGGTTTAAGTCTTAAGAGTAAAAAGTCATCTTGAACAGCAAAAGGCATGATTAAGGGGTGATAATTGAGGTCTCCAGAATTAGTCAGAGGAACGTTGGACTAAAAAAACCTCCTCACTTAAACCAAGGGACATTTTTCTCAGGCACCTGCCACCTGTCAGTGACGTGCTAGCTCTTGTCATGAGACAGTTTTGCTGTCATTTTTCATTAAACAAAAGCAGCCTGAGTAAACACACAATGCAGTTTTTATTTATTTATTTTATTGAAGCAAAAAAAAAAAAACGTTATTCAACACCTATCACCCATGTGAAAAACTAATTGCAACCTTAAACATAAAATCTGGTTGTGCCACCTTTACCATCAATAACTGCAACCACACTGGTCTTCCAATAATTGGAGATCAGACTTTCATTTACTTCAACGACTTGCACTTACTCCTATGCTTTGGATCATTGTCTTGCTGCATAATCCAGTTGAGCTTGAGTTTAAATTTATGGACTGAAGACCAGATATTCTCCTTTAGGATTTTCTGGTAGAGAGTAGAATTCATGTTTCCCTCAATTACTGCAAGTTGCCCAGGCCCTGAAGCAGCAAAGCATCCCCACATCATCACACTCCCTCCACCATGCTTGACTGTAGGTATGATTGGTATTTGGTTTACACCAGATGTAACGAGAGCCCTGTCTTCCAAACAGTTCGACTTTCGATTCATCAATCCACAAAATCATCTCTAAAAAGGTATTTCAATCACCTCCTTCCTCATTATTTCTGCAATTTCTTTCAACTTTGGCATAGTGTGTTTCAGGGACACACCTTTTAACCAACTTCATGCTGTTGAAAAATGTTCTATTTAAGTGTTGATTTGATTGAACAGGGTTTGCAGTAATCAGCCTGGTCGTGTCTAGTCCAGCTGAACCCCATTATGAATGAAGTTTCATAGATTTGGGGAATTAGTAACTACAAATACAGTTTCATACAGGCCCACTTGGTATTGAATAACCTTTTGCTTCAATAATACCTATCATTTAAAAGCTGTATTTTTGTTTACTCAGGTTACCTTTGTTTTATATTAGATTTGTTTTAATTTCCAAAACAATTTAGTACTAGATATACACAAAAACAGAAGAAATCAGAATACTTTTTCACAGCACTGTATATGGAATTATAGTTGTTTTTTTTTATCTGACCATAATCATTTCCATCTTTTTCATAGAAACCAAATTGATTCATTTAAATGTAGTGGCAAATATATTCAATTAATTTATTTAGTTGAGTGTAGATCGCCAGCAAATGTACCCGAATTTCAAAGAATCACATGGTTCTATTATACAATAAGCAGATTACTCTGAATTAACAAGTGCTGCTATGGGTACAAGAAAGAGTCACAAGTGAGAACATGTCAAATGGAAGACACTGCAGAGTGGCAGGTGCTGTGGCTGCCATTATAAACACGTTGTTTGTGATGTGTCCGTTATGTGCAGCATTACTTATTCTGCTAACTACTTAACATTCAGCTTCCCTTTCCAAATCACCATGTGTTCTTGGATGAGGCATGCTATTACAGTGTACTTAAGCTAACTTACAAGATTGTTATTAGAATTCACACATGTAACACTAGTATAGAACAGCAAAAAAGGTTAGCTTTTTGTATTTTGGTTCATTCTTTTCATGTTGGCATTATTGAAATTTCTCTTATATGTTTCAGTCTTCTAGTACATAATGGATTAGGATTTTTTTTTCTGTTTCCCACCCTTTAAGCAAGAAATTCAGTACTAAACAAGTTAATGCCAAACACACATCCTGTTGCTGGAGAAGTTATCAATATGGGAAGTACACATTGGAAATAAAATTTAGTTGAACTTACAGCTTAAGTATTCTTAGTAGAATACAGGTTTACTAAAATCATGTCTTGCTTCTCAAACTGAATATATAGAGGTACACAGTATCTGAGTGTTTTGATATTTATTAGAATTATATAGATGTATTCAAGCAAATCTTATACGCAGGCATGTGATTAATCAGTCATTATCCATCCATCCATTTTCTGTACCGCTTATCCTACACAGGGTTGCGGGGAGCCTGGAGCCTATCCCAGGGAACTTGGGGCATGAGGTGGGGGTCACCCTGGAGGGGGCCAGCCCATCGCAGGGCACAATCACACACACACTCACAAACTCATTCACACTCTGCAGCCAATTTGGAAATGCCAATCAGCCTACAACACAAGTCTTTGGACTGGGAGAGGAAACCCATGAAGCATGGGGAGAAGATGCAAGCTCTGCGCACACAGGGCAAAGGCAGGAATCAAACCCCCAACTGAGGCAAACGTGCTAACCAATAAGCCACCATGCCCCCCCCCCCAATCATTCATTTCTGTGTTTTTTTTTTAAACATTTTAAAAACAACATATCAAACAAAGGTCAAGTAGCTTTCATAGATATGCCGGAATCGGCACTGAACCACAACTCCCAGAATACAGGGTGGCCTACAAACATGGCCACCAAGGACTACAACACTGCCACACAAACACTCTCACGTTAACATTCACCCAGTTACTGATTGAACACATACCTGGACTCAATAACCACCACAGACACATTCAGTGTTTAAGTGCTCACGGTTCACCCACACCTTTGGAAAGTATACACATATGTGTTGTTTATCACCAGCAGTTACCAAGTCTTTTAATTGTGTATTGCTATACTGGTTTTGACATTTCTGGTTTCCTCAATTTGCTGATTGCCTGACCCTTTCCTGCACCTTGATCTTGAAATTGAATCTCGTTCTTTTAGTTGCATGGATAAGTAATAACCTACTAAACTGCACTTGCCTACCTGACACGAGGTAAAATTCTATTAATTGGAAGAATATCATTACTACTGAAAGACACCATCATGTTACTCTCTCTTTTCTTTAAATTGACATATTAATACCCTCCAGAATTATTGGCACATTTCAAGAAAATGAGCAGAATTAATATATTAAAAGAAGATGGGGACCTTGGTCCACTCCTCCATGCACATTTTAAACATGCTGATGGTGTGCAACATCATATTTTTACCACAGGCACACAGCCTAAGTCCAAATGAAAAATAATTAGTAAAAACATCATTCTTGAAACTGTATATATCATTACTTTTTATTTAAAAAAAAAAATAGCTCTAATGAGATTGATGACAATTTAATAAAACAAAGATAAATGTAATGTTTATTTTATACAAAATTTTTTGCTCATTTTGGTGACACCATAAATAGAGAAGAAGCAGCTATGCTGGGGGTGGAAATGGGTATTACGTTGGCCTGGCTTGGGTGTGTTTATCCTAGCCTAACCATTTTCTTTGACCTTTCAGAATACCACATAATAAAGAGAGAGTGAGTGAGAGAGTGAGTGAGTGGGTGGGGGGGTGGGGGGGGGGAGTTATTAGAAAAAAATAATCAGGAGAGAGTGTGAACTGCTGCATGATGGTGGAAATCATCACTTTTAATCCTTTAAACTAGTCCAGAGATTTAGTTCTTTAAAATACACACTGTATGTAACAAATAAGTGTAGGCAATAAAGCTTAATAAAATACTAATTGTACATTGCTGCTTGTGTGTAACTGCTCATTTAAATACATACACACCCACAATTAACCAAATATTTTAGGCATATTTATACAGGCAGCACTTCAACAGTTACCTAAAAAGAAAGGACTCTATTTTTTATATTTTGTGAGTGCCACCAGGAAATGCTCCAAAAAATTAAAAAGCGAAGAGTTTAATTTAAGTGGGGAGGGAGTAGATTGTGCTGTTTAATATTTTTGTCTTTGTTTAAATTTCAATGCAATAAGTTGTGATCTCGACTTAATTTTCTAGTGATTGCAACATAAAAAGTTGTTTTCTCATGACTTAATTTTTCTGTGTACTCAACATCCATCGTCCTGAAGTCACTGGGGTTTTTGAATGGGTTTTTGGATAAATGCCTGAAATAAGGTCTGTGGTTAACACAAGCTCAAGATATGTTCATGTTTTATATTACGCCATAAAATACATCAGTAGTATCCCACTCAGGATTTTTAAAAAGTTTTTACATGGCTTGAAAAAGACAGTTGCTAACAAGTGGCTAAATGTCTACCGAGGATGTCGGGGACATTAAAAATCATCACGCCAAACAGGAAAACTCATCTACTACAGCCTTGTTGTGTTTATACTCACAAACTATTCCAACTCAAACTTTCCAACTTGTAGATTTATCAATTTATAGTATTTTACAATTTGAAATAGTTGTCTGAAGCGTAGCGGTGGTGACGTTGAAATCATGCGACCGTGGTGTAGTTCGTTTACAGCCTAATATTAGCTTTTCATTTCTGGTGATTTGTATTTAGGATTCAAAATTCATAAAGGTTGTGTTCGTTGATAAAGATTATCTTAATGAACGAAACATTTAAGAATAATAAACTTTTGCTGGTCACAGAGTTTATTTTCTGCAATAATCCAAAAGCTAATGGAAAAATCCTGTTGGCTTTTTGTCGAGGGAACCAGGGTGATACTGATTTCTGGCTTGGCCAAAGGAAAAAACCTCATCCCTGCAGGATCGACGACTTCCACATTAGTGTCTGACGCTTGAGAAGGGGACACACATCTCTCGCTCTGAAAGTGGAGATAAAGTCCATCTCTACAGCAGCCAATTATTACATTTATGATGGCGAAGATGCCAACGTGCATGTAACACCAGTCCCATTCACAAAGAAGGAGATTTCTCGGGATAAAATTACGTTGTGAGAAAACTTTTGGTTATGTCAAGATCATGAAAAAATTAAGTCGTATTCATGAGAAAACAACAAAGAAAAAAATTAATAATGGATGTCCACTTAGGGCTTCCATACATTGCAAATGTGCGGCACATTAATGGAACGGAAACCCTTGGAATTGATAGAACTGGATTCATTTTCTGATGCTGGTTTAACAGTGACAAGAAAGGAGTCAAGATACTAACACTGGGAAAACCAGCAATTGCATGGAAGTCATGTTCCACAAGAGAAATTTAACACAAAAATCACACAAAACTCTGTGCATATGCACTTTTAAAAAAATGAGGTCCCAGGTGTAGAGTGCTGTAGCACATGACTCGACAGATTAAATCCTGCTGCGATCAGCAAGATGGAAGATGATCTACAGCTACAATCCTATTACAGCAGGATGCTGCACTGCTCCAAATGTTCTAATGGCAGACAAGACACCACAAGACAACCCATGTACTGTTTTATTTCTGTTCCCATCATTTGCACTTACTGAAAAACCACCATCAAGATGACTGACTTTTACCTACCTTTCATTTCACCTTCAGAGGAACGTCAAACAGTGAACAAAATTTAAGATTCAATTTTGCTTCTTCACCAAAATGGTGGAGGAAAAAACACAAGCAATTTGCAAACCGGTTGCTGATTCATGGCTGGAGTGCCTAGTGCCTACTGAATGATATAAAACTGCCTCAGCAAAGTCAATACTGTTTACTCATTTAAAATGTATCCCTCAGATGCAGTGGGCTGCAAAAAACTATTTTTCATAACTGTTCACAAAAAGAGAAAGGGCAATAAATTATAACATTTGCCTATAAATTACTGCATGCAAAGATGGCGAGAGAGAGAGAGAGAGAGAGAGAGAGAGAGAGACAGAGAGAGAGAGAGAGAGAGATGCAGATGGAGGCCATACTGACTAGAATATGAACAAGGCTGCAGTATTAGCTGATGAATAGGTAATAAAAACAGCTCTAGTTTAATCACACCTTTCTGAGCTGAGATATGTAGAAGTCCCTGCACCTACAGTTTAGCTGTAGCATTTATGATTTTGACACCTTGCTGTGCTGATACTGAAAACACATGAAAACTACACTTTCTGCTTTCTCAGCTCAAGCAGCAGTCAGAGCAAATGCAAATAAAACTGGTCCAGTGAATTCATTGAAAGGCAAAAGATCTGGTCCTTAAACGATGTGCATTTGCTTCTGGTAGCATTTACTTTTGTTTTGTGCCAAGGTTATTTTTGTGAACTTTGAGATACAAATTTATGACCCTTGGTCTTGTGAGCCAATAGAAAACATGTGGGCTCTAGTCAGTAAACAAATCAAGGTTATTATGTAGTGTTTCATTGAAGTTTCGCCTCACTGTTTCCTTTAAAAAAAATGATATTTAATATTGATATTTACAATTTGGGATCGGGGAGACTCCGACTCGATCCAGGGCAGTAAAATAATCGTAAAGACACCACACAATTGAGGATTTTTTTAACAAAAATTCAGTAGCGACAAGCCTTGAATCCCCCCACCCACCAACATCGGTGAGGAGCGTGCAAATCGGGCTTAAAATCTTTAAGTGTGTGGCCAACCTTAGACTACATGCTACTGAAAGTCTTCCTGGATCTGAGTTTCATACATTTTTAACTATAAGCAAAAAACATGGGATGTGCTTGTGTCTGTTTGTAGTAATAAAAGTGCAAGGTGGATTGTGCTTTGCATTACCGTTTAATATTTTCTTTCTATATATAAGCTATTGTATACTTCATAATTTTCAAAGTTTCAAACTTATTAAGCAAGTTGTGTTCCTGTTTGGGCAGACAAGCTGTTTGATTTATTTTACATTTTCTTTTCACTTCAGTGATTAGCATGTAAACATGATTACTTTGGTCAACAGTAAATACGTCTCACTCGAGTTATAGATAGTTAATTATCATATGCAACATCTGAAACAGACAGGATTGTCGACTGGACATGCACCCAACTGTGAAATAATTGGTTTCTTATAAATCCAAACATTTCTGCAGCTTTAATATCAAGCAAACCAAAACATTCGCAAATCCTGTTTTTATGTGTAGTAAAAAGGAAGACAAGCGTATTTTTACAAAGCTTGATATTTTTTTTAAGAGCGAGAGATTTTCAGTGTGATTAATTCCCCAGCAGACCACCGTGCTCCTTCTTAGCCACGCCACCTCTCAGAGGCTTACTAATATTTACTAATTATTGAAACTTTTCTAACTAACTGTCTGATTACAATGAACTAGATATAAAGCGACCAGAAACATCAGAAGAAGGTAAATGTGTCAATTCAGTCATTACTAAATTTATTTTCTCTGTACTGATCTTATAGTGTTCATTAGATTTACTAGTTATTCCTATACTAGCTAGCTAGCTATTAGTTACCTTGGATTGAGTAGGATTACAGTGGTATCATAATCCCTCGGTGTCAGTGACTAATAAAGGGATGATCATTAAGAACACCATACTGGCTAAGGGCTGTTATTTTCACTTACCTAGCACTGGCGATAGATATTTGTTCTCACCTTGACAGAATTTGCTGCTGTGTGCCACTAACGATGCATTCTTCCTGCTGAGTTTTAGATCAGGTTACTTGTATTGAAGAAAGATGCAGTAGTTCATTATTTTGAAATTTTCAGAACACAGTTTGCCGTCTGCTTTGCTTTGATTGACCTCATTAAATGTGAAATCTGCGCAGATTGCCGTTATTTAGTATCATCTGTTCGTTATAGGTTATAGTAATCTAAATGACCATTTCAAAAACTAAAACAATTTTTTTTTTTTTTCTGAGAAGAAGGTGCACTATTAATTTGCACAGGAACAGCTGCACGCTTGATCTGACAGTGGCCAGCTCAATCCGTCTCTGAAGCCTGTGTGTGTTCTTCTCTGGAACTGCCTACTGCTATTGATCACTGTGGGCTATTCTATTTCCCTGGACTGGGCTCAACTCTTTCATTTGCATTCTTCTCTTTCACATCCTTTTCCATCTCCGGGCTACCAGGAAGAGGGCAAGGCCAGAGGAGTTGAATCGTTTCACTTTGAGTGTGGCTGGGGAGAGAAGGGGCCTTAATTAGACCAATGAACTGTCCTGGAAGAGGTTATTGTTACACACTGCCGAGTACTTACTGAAGACCAGACAAAGAGAAAGAAAATGCAGAATTATAGACTAAAAATGAGGCTGCAGCAGATCATCCTCCTCTCTCATCTGCACTGAGGGCCACTTTTACAACCTTTTCATACTTCAGCTAAGAGGCTTATGAGGGAATGCTGACCCTCACACTATCAATAATTATAAGCTGAAGGAAAACGACAACAATGCAACTGCAATTTGCTGGGTGTTAAACACAAGGGACTTATAACTAATTAAAGATGAAATTACTCCTCTAAGCTGCCTCATGTCCTCCTGAGCTCCCTTTCTTCCAGTCCTTCTCCGTATTCATTATTCAGAGAGTTGAGGTCACAGAAATGAGAGATGGGTAGTGGTGGTAGTAGATAGTTTTGACGAACCCTAGTTGTCAAGTTGTAGTAATCCAGTCCAGCTCTGGTTTTAACTTTGGAAAGCTATCAGTTTTTTTTTCCATGTGCTAGACAAGCAAGGTGACCCAGGATAGGTACAGTTCAGCTTAGTTTTGCACAACCATACTAATTTCACAGACTGGGTTTAATCCTGAGCTCAGGATTGTCTGTGTGGGTTTTTTTGCACATTCTCCCTGTGTTTGTATGGATTTCCTCTGGTGTTCTCTATTTTCCTCCCACAGCCCAAAAAAACATGCTAGTAGGTGGATTGGCTTTGCTGAATTGCCCCTAGGCATGCACATGCATTGTACCCTGGAATGGACTGGTGTCCCATGTAATGTGTATAAATTTGTTATTCTAAATGAAGTGTGTTCTGTATTCATTAGTTTGGTAGAAGTCCAGCTAAAATGCAGCTATGGTGATATTTAAGTCCACAACTGACCTAATTTGTGCCCAATTTTGATGAGTTCTGGATTTAGACGCTTTGCTCCGTAATAAGCAAAAACTATGAAATAGAGCAGAATAATTTATTTGACATTAACGTATCAGAAAATCTTGGCCTGGGGAAATTGCACTACTGTATGACTAGTGACTTATTCACTTGTTCCACTTTTTCAGTTGACTCTGGCTTCAATTATTTGCAGAGACCACAACATGTGAAACAGCAATTGAAATAGTGAAGAAGGAAGCATAGTTTATTTAAGATAAAATAGGGAGAGTTTCAAAACTTCACCTACAATGGTTCTTGCCAGGGACGTGCAAAGAGTTCCTCAGGGTAAAAAATTTAAATAAAAAAAAAAGAAAAAATAAGGGCTATATCACCAAAGAGCTAATTTTACTACTTTACCACTTTAACCACTTTACTAACTTTAATTTAACTACATATTTTTATCACCATGGTAAACATTGTAAACAGACTGTGTGTGCTCACAATAATGAATATGAGAATATAACCTACATTTATAGAAATAATTACAACAAAACAGCAACTTTTAGTAGAGAGATGATAATCCAAACATTATGGGAAAAAAAAAAACTACAGTATTACCATCCACAAATGTAGTGACAAACCCACTGTATATCACTTACTGTGAAAGTCAGTAAAATTTTTAATTTCACAATCAAATTTAGATTTGGCAGCAGCACTGCTTGCTGAACTGGCTTTTTAGTCTCAAAGCTGGTCATTTTTTTCCTTCTAAATTTCATTTTAAAAAGATAAATTGAGATTTAATTATCTTATATCACCATTTTTTCATATCACTTAGGCTACAGGACATATTAGGTAACAAGGGGCATAGTTACTATATGCATATAGTATAAGTATATTCGCAATCTTGAAAAGTGAGTTCGTTATTATTCTGTACTGTGACTCTGCATCTCATGCTGGATGGAGCAGACGCTTTCAGTTTAAAGCATCCGTTAAACGTTCTCCAACTGAACTAAATGGCAAAACGACAGTGGGGGCGGTGCTGCGGGGGGCAAGGGTAATCTCTGTATGGCCGAACAGAACAACGTGTAACACCGACTTTCACTCTTTGTAAACATATGATGCCTTTTTTTGCAACTATCTGTCTCATATTAGCTCACCTCTGTCTGTTTGGCGTCGTGCCTTTACTGACTATATAACATACATATAATATAACAAGGTTACTTGCGTATCTGGAAATTTTATGAACTTGAGTAGCTAGTACTTACCAACACATTCCCTCTCAATCAAATTGTCAATTTGAAAACTACAGGTGATAAGCATATAAAATGCTGCTAATATTACGAAAAGGTTAGGAGAAGAACTAGTAGTCTCAGCAGACCTGTCTGCCTGTTGAAGCAAGACGCATCATGATTACATAATGACAGAGATTATCTGAGTGCAGACTCGAATCGGACAAATAAATGGGAAAATTCTCAGAGTTAACTAAATTTAATTAATTTGCTACTGTTTTGTGCATGCTCTCATGTTAATTTGAATTCAGATGCTTTTTACATAATATGATTGTTTATTAATTAATGTTGAGAGGACCATTTTTAAATAATTTAGAAAAAGGGCAGGGGCTTGAGCCCCGTCTTCTGCACATCCCTGGTTCTTGCCTCTATTATCATGTTCTTATTCCTTTTCGTCTTCTTCTTCTCTCTGATCGCATTAATCGAGAGCACGTCTTTATAAAATAGACAGCAGCAGTCTGAAGTCATTTAAGGTCTTGATATTGATTTAATCAAACCTTAATCAAAGGCTGTATAATATAGTCTTTTACAAAATCTCTCTCTCTCTCACTCTAACCAACCTACCATCACCACACCAACAAACTACTACAATAGCAAACACTGTCTCTGAAATAGACAAAGATGGCTGCCATTTTATTTTCTCATACAATTGCTCTGATACTTTCATCAATACACTCCTCTCTCTTCACTACATGTATTTAAAGTCACATATTGCACGGAAGACATTAAAGCTAACACATGCTGACTGAAACACCAGGGTAAACGAACAAAGGCTATTTAAAACAGAAACATATGGCTGCATAGGAATATAGAATTTTACTTGGGCCCAAAACCCAGCATGTACGGCAGACATTTCCTGATTGTGCCATTTTACTCCTAACATGTATTTAAAGCATAACAACTCCCCTCCCTAAAAGTGAAAGAACACTGTATTTTTTCTTACAGTAGAACACTCATTTTGCAGTATATATATTACAACAATTCCATGTCTGAGATAAGTTGAATAAGCACTGTTATCGAACAGAATGCAGTTTGCTGTAGAGTTACTATGAACTGGCTAATTGAATTTCTACAGTGAATAAGACCTGCATTTAACAGGCTGATAAGTGCTGATAAAACAGTTTAAAACCATGGCTGGTACCTTGAGGATATACTGTAGATATACATAGTCTACACACCCCTGGTGAAATTGCAGATTTTTGTGATGTAAAAAATGAAACCGAGATAATCATGTCAAATCTCTTTCTGCCTTTTAATTTGATCTAGCAGCTAACAAAATTCAAGTGAAAAACAAATAGAAATGTTTTGCTTATAATACAGTAATACTCAGACTGTTTGGATCAGAGTCTACCAACTCATCACATCTTGATTTGGCAATTTTATTCCACTTATCCTGAAAAAATGATACATATCTCCTGTGCACAGCCTTCAAGTCATTCCACTGGTTTTTGATAGGAATTAGATCTGAGCTCTGACTGGGTTGACCTTCTGATTCTGAAGCCGTTCCTTTGTTGACTTGGATTTGTGCCTTGGGTCATTATCATCCTGGCAGGTGAAAGTTTTCTTCATCTTCAGCTGTCTGAAAGAGGCATGCATGTTTTGTGCCAAAATAGATTGGTATATTGAGCTATACATGAGTGCCTCAATCTTGACTAGAGCCCTAGTCCCAGCTGAAGAGGAACAGCCCCATAGCATCATGCTGCTTCACTGTGTGTATGGTGTTCTTTGGGTGATAAAGCTGCCTTGTTATTATGCACAGAAAGTTCTACCTTGGTCTCATCATACCATAACACAATTTGCCATATGGTTATGTTACATTACATTAAAGATGGAAAACGATATGACCTGATTTTTTTATATATATATATATATATATATATATATATATATATATATATATATATATATATATATGTCTAATTTCTTACATAACAAAAACATGCCATTTTAACAGGGGTATGGAGACTTTTTATATCCACTGTACATTTTTCATTCTGTTGAAACTATATAAAAATAAATAAATAAATAAATAGACAACCCAATGTTATGGGACAAGACACTGGTCTGATTTTTTATTCAATTTAATTCAATTATGTTGTAGTGTGGTTTTGGGACAAAATAACACCAGAATCATAATTCCTGTCTGCAAATATCAAAACAGCATCACAGTGTAACTCTAGTGCCAGATCCATGTGACATTTCTTTACTTCCATACACACCTATGTACTGTATATTTACTTTTTTTACTGGGCTGTTTGCCTATTCTGACTTCTACAGTAATGATGAAATATATGAAATAGTATTCTCTAATCATTTACAAACCAGGGAGAAATTGTTTTAATTATTTCAAAGAATGCTACTTATTGCAGTTCTGATCAGTGTAGTCCTTTACAGATCATTTTTCTGAAGATACCATAAAATCATTTTTATCTCACTTGAGTGTTCATCACAACAATGGAAGAAAAGACATTTTAGAGATTTAATTTCAATTAAACATGAAATCCAGTTCTGCATAGTGACTATTTCCCCTGGCTTTCACAGCAGGGTTTGGGGATTAGTCAGTATGCTTACTAGGTCAAACTGGAATACAAAACCTGAGTTGAATATTGCCTTTGCCATTACTGATTAATGAAATATGGGAATGTGTATCGTCAGATATAAGAATACTCTCTCTCTCTCTCTCTCTCACACGCTGTCTTTTTTTTTTTTTTTTTTTTGAAGATCTGTAAATGGAACATCTTTAATTACTCTTCCAATGCTCCCAAAGCATTCCTTTGGGGAACACATTCGTGTACGTGCACACACATACACATGCACACACACACAAACTCTTGGGTCAATTTTCATCTGTAATCACCATTGCAACTCTAGGGATCTATTCCCCAGAGTACCTCCGACATGTGTTAGTGTGTCATCACATCACTCTATATCATTCACATTGGCTTTGCTCCTTGTGCCTGTTTAGCAGAGATATTTTTTCCAGCCTCTTCTCTAGAAACCGGATTTCCTCTATTGCTTCATTCAGACGTGCTCTCTCTCTCTCTCTTTCCCTCTGTCTTTCTTCCACATGTAGAGTTTATAATCTAAAACCACATAACTGATTCAGAAAAAACAAACAAACATGGAAGTGAAAACCACCTTGGAAGTGAAAATCAGAGCATATTATGCACTATGTAACCACAGGAACTAGAGCAGGAATAGATAAGCCATGCCTTTTAGAGTGGGGCATTTGAAAATAAAATACTCATCAGTAATTGCAGGGTGACCATATGTGCTATACAGTGACTGCAGAGTGTAGTAGGATTTGGGCTTGGACTCAAGCTTTCATTTATGATTGGTTCATCCCACCAAACCTAACTAGGTGGTAGAGGCTCTAATTAAAGGCTAAAGCTTGAACAGTCTCCCAGGGTCACTTGAAATGAGCAGTAAGAGTGTACTGAAAGCCCACTTATTGTTACTTGAAAACAGGGCTGCAAAATAGGCGAACATGAATGTTATGTTTGTTAAGAAGTGGATTAAAACACACATCGGACTTGAAGAGAGAAAGAGGCTTGTGAATTGTGGAATCATTAAAACCCAGTGAATTAGTGAAGGGGGTGAATTTCTTTTGTTGGTGTGGGATCCATTTCCTTGAAAGAAAGCTCAAATCCTTAATGTGTTTTAATGGTCTGTGGTAAATGGCCATGCAAATAAATTTTGCCCAAAAAAGAGGTTTTACACTTGCATGTGTAAAATATGCGTGCTTCGACATTAGGAACACATTTAAAGCAAAGAATCACAAAGAAAACCACAGAGGCATTTCAAAATGCCCCTATTAAAGCTCTCAGAAATGAAAGTAAAGTGTAAGTAGCCATTAGAGGACCCAAATATCATCTTTGATTTTTATGTCATTCATGTCTTGTTGACAGAGGGCCAAAGAGCTTGTGTGTGTGTGTGTGTGTGTGTGTGTGTGTGTGTGTGTGTGTGTGTGTACCTCTGATAGTGGCTACAAAAGTCCTCACATGACAGATAAATGGGGTTTGGGAGGCTCTTGGAAAAATGCTACTCATACTAATCCAAACACACACACACACACACACAGGCTTGATACCATCAACGACATATAGCAGTCACATCCTGCCGGGGTTGAGTAGTTTCAGCTTCACATCTTCATTAGCTGAATCCACCCACAACTCTAGCTAAGAGCATGAATGACCAACTTACACTTTGCCCCTTCCCATGTTTATTCCACTTAAACATTGATAGATAATAAATATTGATCCTGTCATGGTGACGTATTTAGGGTGCAACGTAAATCAACATGACTGCTGTAGATAAATAAACAAATCAATTAAAGAATGCGTCAGTAAGTCTGTGCTTAGCTCAGCTCCTTTCGTAAGCGTTCACACACACACACACACACACACACACACACATACACACACACACACACACACACACACACACACACACACACACACACTCATACTGGCCTAATGCTGATTGATAAACCACCCCAATCCTTGTGTAATTCACAAGCTCTCTGATCTATTAAGCATGCACATCAATCAGTCTGAACCAAAATGATGAGTGTTGCCTTGAGATTCTCTCAGCAACAGGACAGCCATTGATTAGTTCATTAGACCATCCTGTTTACCAAAACTTCTGTCACACTCGGCAGGATTCTTAGTAAGCTTTCCCACTCATTATAATTAGCTTAACTGGACTGTGTGTTAGTGGAAAAGAAAGCGAGAATATCCCAACCATACAGCAGTATTCCCAAGAATCTCACATTTAAATGTCAAATGATCTTGAATATTTTACATTTAAATGTATTTTCCTAGCAGTATAATAGAGCCTGTCAGTACAGAAAAGACTGATCAGGTTTGAAAATAGAAAGAGAGAATACCAAGTTATATTAAATCCAGCATAATAACCAAATGTATTACTTTAGCAAAAATTACACTGCAAAACTGACCTCAACATACAGCAATCTGAATGTCAGACAAGTAAGCTAATAGATTAAAAATAATAGTTAGCACACAGGATTCCTCTGATTTGGTGAAGTACATTTCATTTAAAGATTAACCATAAGCTGCTCGCTCTCTCTCTCTCTCTCTCTCTCTCTCTCTCTCTCTCTCTCTCTCTCTCTCTCTCTCTGTCTATCTGAGGCTATGTCTATTTTTTGCCTTTCAATTTAAAGGGAACGAGTAGGACTGACCTTTTGGAACAGGATAATATGGCCAGACTGAAAATCAATGCAGACACAGATAAAGATCTTTGCATTAAGAGACCTTTCCAATAGCTTTAAATGAGGTATTAATGTCATATTTGTGATGGGCTCTTCTGCTCTGCAGTGTCCCTTTTTCCAGAGGATATATATATATATATATATATATATATATATATATATATATATATATATATATATATATTTTTTTTTTTTTTTTTTTTCAAAACTGGAGCGATGAAACTCCCCTCAGAGCAACACTACATGCCTTCCAACACCCCACCCCCCTCCCTCCATATCCCATCAGGCTTTGAGTGTTTGGTATGGGGACTCTGGAAGATCCCTAGGAAACCCGCACTGCATGGCTCCAGCATATCAGCCATGAAGTACAGCACCCTGAAATTAGCCTTCTTTCAGAGAGTTTCTTCAAGTGTGTGTCTGCTTTAGGATGCCAGATAGAGCACCTGCTGGCGCTGTAATTTAAAAAAAGTACTTGGTGAATGGAACTTGAGTTGAAAAACCCACCTCCCCTACCTTGCACATCAACTTCAGGAATATATTTTCTATGCTCTCTCCAGCAGAATCCACAATAAAGCAGTTGCCACTGATGCTGAATATATCACGTGCAGCTTCAGAGCTATGCTGTAACTAACACTACAGTACTATATAGCATCATTAAGCAAAAGATGCACACATTATTAATTAAAGTGCACCTATTATGCTCTGATTTGTCAGATGTCCCAGTCTGTTGTGACTGGTCTACAGCTTACAGTGCGTGTTGGAAAGGAAACACCTACAGTGAGGGAAAAAAGTATTTGATCCCCTGCTGATTTTGTACGTTTGCCCACTGACAAAGAAATGATCAGTCTATAATTTTAATGGTAGATTTATTTGAACAGTGAGATACAAAATAACAACAAAAAAAATCCAGAAAAACACATGTCAAAAATGTTATAAATTGATTTGCATTTTAATGAGGGAAATAAGTATTTGACCCCCTCTCATTCAGAAAGATTTCTGGCTCCCAGGTGTCTTTTATACAGGTAACGAGTTGAGATTAGGAGCACACTCTTAAAGGGAGTGCTCCTAATCTCAGCTTGTTACCTGTATAAAAGACACCTGTCCACAGAAGCAGTCAATGAATCAGATTCCAAACTCTCCCATGGCCAAGACCAAAGAGCTCTCCAAGGATGTCAGGGACAAGATTGTAGACCTACACAAGTTTGGAATGGGCTACAAGATCATTGCCAAGCAGCTTGGTGAGAAGGTGACAACAGTTGGTGCGATTATTCGCAAACGTAAGAAACACAAAAGAACTGTCAATCTCCCTCGGCCTGGGGCTCCATGCAAGATCTCACCTCGTGGAGTTGCAATGATCATGAGAACAGTGAGGAATCAGCCCAGAACTACACGGGAGGATCTTGTCAATGATCTCAAGGCAGCTGGGACCATAGTCACCAAGAAAACAATTGGTAACACACTACGCCGTGAAGGACTGAAATCCTGCAGCGCCCGCAAGGTCCGCTGCTCAAGAAAGCACATATACATGCCCGTCTGAAGTTTGCCAATGAACATCTGAATGATTCAGAGGACAACTGGGTGAAAGTGTTGTGGTCAGATGAGACCAAAATGGAGCTCTTTGGCATCAACTCAACTCGCCATGTTTGGAGGAGGAGGAATGCTGCCTATGACTCCAAGAAGACCATTCCCACCGTCAAACATGGAGGTGGAAACATTATGCTTTGGGGGTGTTTTTCTGCTAAGGGGACAGGACAACTTCACCACATCAAAGTGACGATGGATGGAATTTATAACATTTTTGACATGCGTTTTTCTGGATTTTCTTGTTATTCTGTCTCTCACTGTTCAAATAAATCTACCATTAAAATTATAGACTGATCATTTCTTCGTCAGTGGGCAAATGTACAAAATCAGCAGGGGATCAAAAACTTTTCCCCCTCACTGTACTCGCATATCTGAATTTCAACTTACTAATAATGTTGCTTTTATCTTATCAATTTGACCCAGAGTCCGATAGGAATATCAACCTGAACCACCATCGCAAGCACGACAAGAACAGGACGTTTCTAGTGGTAAGTTTGTATGTAGTTTGACAATAACGTGAGTTATCCAGTTAGCAGAGGCTAACAACTAACAGCAGTGCACTGGCTGTACACGTATACAACACAAAACTACACATTTGGAACACTCGGTAGAAAATACATACGTAGATAATTAATCAGACTTACAGGAAGTGATCCAGAGACACAAGATGGTCCAAAAAAGTGGGTACACCCCCGTTTTTAATGAATAATCGTTTCGCAAATCCCGCTTTGACTTCTGCTAGATTCGAGAAGCAGTCGTCAAAGAAATGACGGGAACACAAACAAAAGTCGGAGTTGAACTGCTGTGGTATCGTTTTATATCCTCATCCTTTGGGAGTCCATGCAAAGTGGTTTTGCTTTTGCAGCGCAGAAAACAATGCCTTCTAGACACGAACCTAACCCTTACAGGACACAACCTCAAATGTAGTGTTTGAGGGCGGGTCAAAGTACGCTTTGTTTGCAAGCAGTCAATGAAGAGGCGGGGGGTTTTTTTGTTATCAACTTATGTAGGTTAGGAATTACTGACGACTCGTTTCAGCTGTTCAGAATCAGTTCTTTCTTTTAGGAGTCAATAACGCCATTTGTCATGCACTTTTTATTTTTGAAACTTTGCAGGCTTTTTACATTCACAAACAGCTCTATAACATACAACATGAAAAAGCATAATAGGTGTGCTTTTTAAAAAAATTGGGTTGTAACATCGTGTAAAAATATTTAATTAAAATCTGCCATTCTCCATCAAATGGAGTCCCATCTGGGGTTAATTCTCCAGCTTTGCCCCAAGTGTTGTCATAGGCTCTGGATCCACCATGACTCTGACCAGGATAAAGTGGTTACTGAAGATGAACGAAATAATTAATTATTTAGACTTTTTACACTATTAACAAACACTTTGACCATTTCTGTCAAACACTGTACTAATTCTATTATTATTTGGGTGAGGTTATCTATTTATGTCGAAGTGCTGTGACAAATTGTGCACGTGCACCCACAAAATGAAAGTGGAGGAATAACAAGGTGTTTTTTTCCTTTGCTGAGTACTAAGTTGTTGAGGTGTAGTTGTCACCTCATGAAGGATAAAATATAAGGCCTTCAGACTAGCTGTGCATGGGATTCATATTCTGCCATAGACATACAACAGCAAAACAATTCTAGCAGCATTTTACTGACAGAAAATCTCATTGGATGGGCTCATTTAGCACCACTGACAGAACTGTGCACTTCTGTGTTTACGAATGCAGAGGTAGAGGCATGAGATAGTGAACAACGGTAGCAAATGCAGTTTGCAATTACTGCGGCGTCCATAAATACACAAACAATTCATGGAATTATCTGCATGCAAGGTTTAACTAATTTCCCAGCAATGTGCTTAGAAAGCACGTACATCTGAAATTCAAAACAAAATTCACCAGCACGTACATCGGTAGACAGCAGTTTAAAGAATTTTGAAGACCACTTGCTGTAAATGCCTAAAATGTGGGGCTGTACCCTCTCAATTGGAATGAACAGAGAAATATATGTTGTCTTGTGATGTGTTTTTCTTTGTTTCTTCGTTTGTTTGACAAATAATTCTTTTTTAAAAAGTCAATACAGAATTTTTACAACTCTGTCTGTCAACATGATGGAAAATGATTTATCCTAATGCAACCTCTGCATGAAACCTATGTCATGCTTGTCCTCTGGCCATTCTTGTCACACCAATTGACCCAGATGGCCCTGGTCTGCCCTCCATTCATAGAACCATGGTTGCCATTTATAACCTCGGCTTCCATTCATTCTGGAGCACCACTGCCGTTTCCTTTGGAACCACTGAAGGTTGTGTATCAAAGTTATAACACTTCTTTTCTGTAATATGTACTTATGGTGCACCTCACCAGGAAATAACAGACAGCATTCCTAAATTGTGCAAAATGCCAGACTTTTTTGATACTGAGAATCATTCATAAAATAACAAATAGTGGGAAGGCTGTCATCAGTTCTCATCCTCCTTGATCTTTCAGTAGCAATCAGAACAAACACAAGACTCTCTTTTACATCCTCATGAGTCTTGGACTATGTGACACAGCATGGCAATGGTTTATTTCCTACCTGAAGCGATGATCATATCAGATGACATCTGCTCCATGCAGACTTTCCACTGGTGTCCCACAAGGCTCAGTGCTTGGTCCTCTTCTGTTCTCCCTCTATACCCGGTCTCTCAACGAGGTCATATTCTCACATGGATTTTCATACCACTCCTATGCTGATGACGGTCAACATCTCCTCTCTTTTCCTCCCTCAGACACTCATGTTTCTGGATTTATCTTAGAATTTCTGGCAGTCATGTCATCATAAATGGCAGTTCATCAGCTGAAACTCAATCCCAGCAAAACTGAGCTGCTAAACATGCCTAGAGATGCATCCCCATGTGAAGATGTTGTGATCTTCCTGAACAACTCTGTCTCTGCACATAACCTTGGGGTAACCATGGACCACCAATTGCCTTTCTCACCACACATCACAAAACTGACATGCTCATGCCCATTTCTCCTTTGCAATATCATAAAGATATGTCCATTTATATCCACAGAGGACAGTTCCTGGTCATTTTCAATGTAATATTCTACCTCTGCAACTAATCCAGAATGAGTTTTCAAACTCCCCAAATTCTCCCACAATACCCCATCGCTATGCTCCCTCTACACGCTTCCTGTAGCTGCCCACATCAGATTTAACATACTGGTGCATGCCTATGAAGCCAAAAACAGACCAGCAGCCCACTAACACACTTATCACACCCTGATCTGCACCACTCTCCCTCCGATCCTCTAACACTCTTTGGTTGGGCCCAACATTTCTCAAGGTACAAGGAAGACATGCATCGAAGCACATCTTTGTTCTAGCGCCTAGGTAGTGGAATGAACTTCCCCTAGCTGTCCAAACCGCTGAGTCACTGGCTGTCTTCAGATGATGTCTAAAGACCTACCTCTTCATGAAGTACTTAAATTAGCACTTTATTTTTAAAAAATGTAAAATAATTGTATATTTTTCATACTATGCTAATCTCTCCAACAGGTTTTTAGACTTAGTACTCTTAAGGTTTTTACTCAACAGGTTTTTAGACATAGTACTCTTACTCCTTAATTAGTTAACCACTATGAGGATGTGTTCATTGATAGAGACTTCAAAGCACTTAAGTTGCTCTGGATAATGGTGTCTGCCAAATACCATAACTGTAAATGTAAGCCATTGTGTTGGCCGATGTGTGTCATAGGTATCAACAAATTCAGTCCATAAAACCACATTGGATAGTGAGTTGTTCTCCCTCACAAACAAATCAAACTTCCACTTTGAACAACCTTCTTGTGAATTTCTCAATTATTGGGTATAGGCTTGCTGTGAGACAACATATCTACTGACTGATTGTATTAGCCCAGTAGGTAGACAGCTCTCAGGGATTGGAGGCATGCATCCACCCACCTCCTGAGCTTGTTCACCCACCTCAACATTGCTTGCAATTTTGTGCCCTCTTGGTGGTTAATAAAAAAAATGCCTGTTTGGTGTTGTCAGTCCACATTAGGGGTTCATAAAAATGTTTCAGTACGAGTAGTAGCACAACACCTTAAGGCACATGTGCATGCTCTTGTCACCAATATTGACACATGCTTTTGCAATATGGCTGACAGTCATTGAAATGGCCAGAGATGCAAAATTCCTATTTTGATCACTGGAGCTCATCTTGTTAACATCCCTGCCAGACACAGAAAGTCTACATATGAGTGGTGTACAACCACTCGTAATTTTCTCGTAATTCTTGTCTGCCTTTATGATAGAGATTGCTCAATCTTCTGTTAGAAAGGCTCCTATGCTTAAATATCTAAAAAAAAAAAAAAAAGTTCTGGGTTCCTGGTCCATGTGCAATTTCTATTGCCTATTCTTTTAGTAGAATTCCACAGTCAGCACAGCCAATTGGCTTGGGTCTCGCACCACTGTGTTATAGACTTGTGTTTGGCGATGACTGTAGCTAAACTGTAAACGATGTCTTGACAGTATGCTCAGTAGCCACTATAATGTTTTTTTTTATCAAGCTCAAGCTCTACGAAGGGAAAAACATCCCATTGCAGTTTCAGAACCATAGCAGGGATTACTCGAGTTTGGGCAAAATGTGCTTTGTGTGCAAAACCACCTTTGTGTTCTGAGCTGCCATGACAGCACTGATGTGGACCCACATACCTCCTTTCATTCACTGTTGTGGTCATTAAAACCCAACCCCACGGGAATAATATGCAGATGAAGGGCAATTTGTTGCATCATTTGTTTGCGTTATTCTTACATTCTTTCATTCTACATCCTAGTAGCTCTGAAACCATATCTGCTGTTAACTCTGCTCCTTGCCGCTTCAGCACAGTTCCAGATGAAGGTCATGAATAGATATTGGCATTTTAATAGCTTGCAAGGTGCACTTTGTGTGCCACTAATGACTTTATCTTCTGTAAATGCCTGTCACAGATGATCAGCTCCTAAACAATTTGGGCATTGATCATGTCTATCATCCAGCTCCACCAGGGCCTGGCAGCATAGGTTCAACAATTAACACAAGCTCATAATTTTATGGATCTCAATTTTTAAAGATGAGTTACTCTGTGCCCACAGCATTCATGTTGTGACAAGACAACTTAAACAATACACCATGTGTCAAGTTTAGAAACACAGACAATCA
Source organism: Ictalurus punctatus (assembly GCF_001660625.3). Lineage (NCBI taxonomy): Eukaryota > Metazoa > Chordata > Actinopteri > Siluriformes > Ictaluridae > Ictalurus > Ictalurus punctatus. The sequence continues at coordinate 3,390,447 of NC_030429.2, forward strand.
TGGCAAAATTAGTAATCAATTAAATATTAGAAACACAGTCATCTGTGTAGCTCAAAAGAAGATTTTTATTTTTTGTTTAACAATAACAATAATAAGATTAATAAAACTCAAAGGGTAATAATGCAATACTCAGAATCTTGAGTCCTCTTCCTCATCTCAACAAGACAAGAATGGGAAAGGGGACGAGCATGACTTAGCAGGGTCCTTTTATAGGCTGCATGTGTGAGGTCTCAGCAATGAGGTGATGACTTTGCTATTAGTAGCTGGCAATAAAACGAGAAAACAGGAAAACTCCTCTAGTTCTTAACGAAACCACCAAAAGGAAGTAGAACCAGGGTGCAAGATATAGGAAAGGACTAAAATGCAAGATATATGAAAGGACTAAAATTTTGTACTTGGCAAAACACAAGCACAGTTTTCAACCAAAGTGGGTTTTAAAATCCTACAGTATCATCAGATTTCAAACCCACAGTGTAGGGTTCATTTAAAAAGGGGGAAAAACTGACTTACATCCAATCAAATAGCAAAACACTGATCACTGAACACTGATATACCAACCCATCCTACACATGAGCAAACCTGCATATATAAGACACCGGGCTGTGTGTGCCTAGCAAGTATTTTGCCATAAACCATAATCCTTTAAAGCACACAGTAAGGCTGCACTATTTATGATTTTAGAATACTGTTAATGCTGAACAGTGCAAAGTGCAACTGCACCTCCGAACCAATTAGTGGATGTTTTATTATGTGCTGTGAGCATGTGTTTTTCACGAATCTCCTGATGGCCAATCCAGGCCAGCTTGATCTTAGAAATACCCATATTCATATACAAATGGAGCCTAAGCAACAATGTGCAACATTTGTCATTCCTATGTGTATTAGATGTGTGTTATGTTATTAATATATTATTATATTATATTATATTATATTATATATTATTAATAATAGATTATTCCTATGTGTGTTAGACAAGAATTTGTCTATTCTTTTTAGTATCCACTGCTCATGCATCAAAAGTCCTGTGCAGTATGAATTTATATTGCTTAAGTGGTCCATTGTCATTAGCCTACCATTTTGTAAAATGAGGAAAAATGTCCTGCACTTTAAGGGGAAAAAATCAACACAATGAGTACTAAGAGATGATTTAACACAGTTAACCGATAGCAATTGGATTTGAATTGAAGCATATTCTTGAGCTTTTATCAATAAATATTAGCAGCATTAAAATGACCTCTGTTGTATTGACTGTTCCTAAGCATGCTGTTTTCCACAAGCTAATACTAGCAGGCACTTTCCAGCATTTCCCAGCAAATTCAATCCCGGCGATTTGGAAGTTTAGAGGTTTGGATACAAAACTAGCCCAATCTGGTGTGAAAATAATGCAACCCTGCCACCCTTGCTTGCTAAAGAAAGATCAGAAATGTGTGCGCACCACAGTGAACTTGTTTTTGAGATGTACTGGGGGTGGAAAGTTTGCAGGCAACGCTCCACACCAGTTACAGCCTGGGTAGAGAGCTAATGTTGAATATGCCATGTGTGATTCTGTTACATTCTAATATACAGCATTTGTTTCATTATATGTTCCTTAGAGTGTGAAATTAACTGCACAAAGAATATCATTATTAAGTTTCAAATATTGTACTATTGTATAATGATGTTTAACGTTTAATTACATGAAATCAAGAGCTTATTTTTGCTGTACTGCAGAATTTATTGTATCAATACACCACTGTTGAATTTGAATGAGGTGTATTGTTATACCTCTAGGCAGCAGTGACTGAAATATACGACTTGGTGACAGTATTATGAAGTATCTAGGATAAACAGTACTGTGTATAAATCAGTTATCAGCACATGCATAACATGCAGAGATCCAGACCTACAGTGAGTGAGTGAGCGAGAGAGAGAGAGAGAGAGAGAGAGAGAGAGAGAGAGAGAGAGAGAGACAGAGAGCGAGAATGTGATATAAGCGATATTTGTAATATCCTGAAGAGGTAGACCAGATTGTGTGATATTGCCCTCTTGCCACTGAGACAGACTGACCTTCCTGTCAGTGAACAATGAAATACCTCAAAATACAACTATGCAGAGTACTATAGCAAAGTAAGCATGTTTATTACCTATTTCAGCAAACTG
>NC_030429.2:3395085-3460085 GCF_001660625.3 Ictalurus punctatus
ATACAGTATATATACCGATCAGCCATAACATTACAAGCACTGACAGTTGAAGCGAGTAACATCGATTATCTCATTACAATGGCACCTTTCAAGGGGTGGGATATACACTATTAGGCAGCCTACTCAGCATGGCTCAAAGTCCGTTTCCAGAAACTTCAAACTAACTGTCTCTCAGTGGTGGAATGAACTTCCAACCTCTATCCAGCCAGCAGAATCTGTCACTATCTTCAAAAAATAGCTAAAGACCAACCGCTTCCGTGAGCACGAAACTAACCCCTAAAAAGCCAACCTGACATTATCTTTTAAAAAGAAACAAAAAAATTAACTTTCTCTGGCCTCTACTCTGCCAATTTTGTTTTTCTAGAACTCAATTATAAATGTTGCATGGTAGCACTACTTTATTGTTCTATGCTTGATATATCACTTTGCTTGTATTTCTTCATTCGTAAGTCACTTTGGATAAAAGCATCTGCTAAATGAATAAATAAATCTAAATGTAAATGTAGGCAGCAACGGAACAGTCAATTCTCAAAGTTGACATGTTGGAAGCAGGAAAAATGGTTCAAGGAAGGACAACCGGTGAACTGGCGACAGGATCATGGGTGCCCAAGACTCACTGATACGTGTGGGCTAGCCTGTCTGGTGCTATTCCACAGAAGAGCTGCTGTAGCACAAACTTCTGAAAAAGTTTATGCTGGCTGTGATAGAAAGGTGTCAGAACACACAGAGCATCTCAGCTTACTGTGTATGGGGCTGTACAGCCACAGACCGATCATGCTGACCCCTGTCCACCACCAAAAGCACCTGCTATGGGCACGTGAGCATCAGAACTGGACCATGGAGCAATGGAAGAAGGAAGCCTGGTCTAATTAATCACACTTTCTTTTACATCATGTGGACGGCCATGTGCATGTGTGTCACTTACCTGGGGAAGAGATGACACTATGGGAAGAACAGCAGAGGCAGTGTTATGATCTGGGCACTATTCTGCTGGGAATCCTTGGGTCTTGGCATTCATATGAATGTTACTTTGACATGTACCACTTAAACATGTCAAACATTGTTTCAGACTAAGTACACCCCTTCATGGCAAGGGTTTTCCCTAAAGGCAGTATCCTCAGCAGGATAATTGTTCAGGGATGGTTTGAGAAACATCACGAAGATGTTGACTTGGCCTCCAAATTCTCCAGAGGCAATCGAACATCAGTATGATGTGCTGGACAAACAGGTCCATCCATGGAGATAACACAGCATATCTTCAGAGGTCTTGTGGAGTCCATGCCTTGATGGGTCAGAGCTGTTTTTATACAGAGTACTTGGTTTGTTTGTTTTTTAAATTTTTGTTTGTATTTTGGTTTTCAATTTCAGTTTCTTTTCAGTTAGTTTTAATGGTGCATAAATAGTTTTGATTTCATTATTATCTTTCACAAATGATTACTTTCAATTTGTATTTAGTTTTAGCATCATTTTACTTTTTTCTTTAAATCCCAAATTGGCATCTCTCTTTTCCTTCTTAGTAATTTTGCCATTAGCCCTCAACTGCTACTAAATCGCTTCTGTCCCAAGGAGTTCTAATACATGTTACTTTGCCATCTACTGGTGATTTATGTTTTGGCAACATTAATAGATCCACTCCGTTCAACCTCTATAAGTCAGACCACCAGACATTTAATATATAAAAACATAAGTCCCCTTTCAAAGGGAACTTCAATGTTGCGTTTAACATAACAGTATGGGAGTGCCCTTGCACGCGTGACCGGTATCTGAAGCTTTTGTAAAATCATGCCTCTACTTATAGGCCTGCCATGATCAGATGACGTGGCAATTAAGCACGTTGCATGATATATATATGGCACATGTGAACCATGCCGCCAACCTTATTATCTTCAGCAAGACTGCATGTCTGTGGTTTGTGTGACAAAAAGACACTTCATTTCTACTCTATTTCAGAAAGTGTGTTACTCCTTGCTCCTGTTTCAACACGGGAGGAGACAGACACACTTTCTGTGTGGAGTGTTTGGATGTGGAGCATGTGATGGCAGCCCTTGAGGGGTCTGTCTGTCAGCATTGTGAACATTTCACGATTAGGCAGCTCCGCTCGCGTCTCGCTCTCTTCTCGTCCGAAGGGAGTTGGGTTTCAGAGCCTCGCGGATCAGGGCCTGCCGCTGCCGAGGCAGCCAGCCGGCTCAGGTCCTGGGGATCTCGTATGGATTTGGAAGAGGAACCGGAGACGAGCGCTGCTCTATCTCTTGCTCTGTCTTCCGGGTCCGGCTCTCCACCTGACTTTGGAGCTCGCGTCGCGACTCCTAATTCCCCTATGGAAAGCCAAAACACACTCGCTGACTCCAAGGAGTCAGTAGAGGGTGCCATTGCACCAAAAACCAAGAGCAGCTCTCAAGCATATAAAGAGCTGTGTGACTTGATTACTAGGGCAGTTGAAAAGTTGAATATAGACTGGCCTGGGGAAGAAGAAGTGGCTTGTAACAGGCTGGATGAGCGCTTCCTCTCCAGTGAAAATAAATATAAATCTCCCTCACATCGCAGAAAACTCCCCTTTTTTCCAGAAGTTCATGATGAGATATCACGCTTCTGGAGAAGACCATACAGTAGCCGTGTTTATAACCCTGTGACATCTGATTAATCAGCAGCACGGCTATTTAGCGATGCCAAAGGTGGAGGAGGCGCTTGTGAGCCACCTCTCTCCATCAACGGCAGGTAATTTAGGGAGGCCAACTTTACCTTCCAAGCCATGTAAGGCCACCTCGGTGTTGGGGGGCAAAACCTATGCGGCAGCGGGTCTTGCTTGTGGGTCACTGCATACAATGGCAGTGTTGCAGGCCTACCAAGCAGACCTGCTGAGTGAGCTCGATACTAGGGAGGGAATTTGGCCTGAGGCAGTGGCAGAGCTGCACCGCACCACAGATTTATCTCTTTGGGCAACCAAACAAACGGCCCGTCATATTGGCCGTTTATTGGGTAGCTTGGCTATGGTGGAGAGTCACCTATGGCTCAACCTCTCAGGGATGGAGGACAAAGATAAGGTCTCCTAGCTGGACGCCCCTGTTAAACCTTCCGGCCTGTTTGGCAGCGCGGTTAATTCCATTGCCGACAGGTTTCGTGAGGCAAAACAGCAAACAGCGGCATTCAGCCAGTTCCTTCCCTGTCGAGTCGAGTTCGCCCAGGCATCCATGAGTAGAGCCCGGGCCAGCGCTAGTGCGAGGGAGGCACAGAAGGCGAGTGTGGTGGCCCACCTTCCCCCACGGAGAGCCAAGGGGACTGGGCGGCCACAGCCGCAGCCTACTAATAGGCCTGATCTCAGAATGATTATAAAAGCAATGCAGACAAAGAAGGAACGGACCTGAGGGGACGTATCAGGGGACATGAGGTTGTTAGGGCAGATAGCCCCCAGTGCTACAGTAGGGCCTGCCCTAGCCAAGGCCATACCACGTTTTCAGGCTTCTCTGGTCAGTAAGCCGTTACAGGGCAATGGATATCTGATCCTTCCTCCAACAGAATGTGGAAAAGCTAACATCACTGAAAGACCATCTGGCAGCGTGGAAACTACTGCCAAATGTGTCTCCATTGGTTCTGGCTGCCATAGAAAAGGGTTGCCATTTCCAGTTCAGAGCTCGACCCCCCTAGTTCATAGGTGTGCTCACCACAGTTGTCAGCACTGAGCAGAGCCCAATTTTAGTGCAGGAAGTAAGTTCCCTTTTGGACAAAGGGGCCATAGAACATGTACCCCATTCCCTAAGGGACAGAGGTTTTTACAGCCGTTATTTCCTGGTCCGCAAAAAAGATGGGAGTATGCGACGAATTTTAGATCTGCATCAATTGAACCATACTCTTCGGACATACACGTTCAAGATGCTGATGCTCAAACTTATCGTGCAGGCATCCTGTTGAGTCAGGGGCTGAGGCCCGGGGGGTGGAGGCTCCATCCACAAGTGGTGCAGTCCATATGTCAGAGGTTCGGACAAGCGAAAGTTGCCTCCAAGGAGACAACACACTGCCCGCTGTGGTTCGCCCACACTCCACCATTGGGGCTGGACGCCATGGTGCACACGTGGCCGAGGTCACGTCTATATGCTTTTCCCCCGATCACTCTGTTCCCACAACTTCTAGCGAGAGTTTCCAGGACCGTATACGTCTGCTGCTAGTAGCATCTTATTGGCCAGCTCGAATATGGTTCTCGGAGATAATTTCCCTGCTCGAAGGTACTCCTTGGGAGATTCCCATCCGAAGGGATCTACTGTCTCAAGCCGAAGGGCTCATTTATCGCCCTTGCCAGAACTATGGAAACTGTGGGTCTGGCCCCTGAAGGGCACCAGCTCATAGATTCTGGTCTCACATGTTTTTCTTTGCAAAACCTGTCGGTGATGGCATTAAGCATGCCACCGAACAGGTTGGAAGGTTTAACAGGGGTGTCCAGCAACCTTATCTTTGTCCCCCATCCCTGAGAGGTTGAGCCATAGGGACTGATGGCCATTTATTTGGTTGCCCGGAGAGACAAATCTGTGGCGCGGCACAGCTCTGCCACTGCCTCGGGCCCAATTCCATCCCCCGTGTTGAGCTCACTCAGTAGCTCTGCTTGGTAGGTCTGCAATACTGCCATTGTATGCAGTGACCCACAAGCAAGACCTGCTGCCACAGGCTTTTACCACCAACGCCGAGGTGGTCTTACATGGCTTGGATGGCAAATCTGGCCCCCCTAAATTACCTGCCGTTGATGGAGAGAGGTGGCTCACAAGCGCCTCCTCCACCTTTGGCATCGCTAAATAGCCGTGCTGCTGATTAATCAGATGTCACAGGGTTATAAACACGGCTAGTGTATGGTTTTCCCCAGAAGTGTGATATTTCATCATGCACATCTGGAAAAAAGGGGAGTTTTCTGTGGTGTGAGGGAGATTAATTTTCACTGGGAGGAAGCCCTAGGAATCACCTCACGCAGCTCTTTATATGCTTGAGAGCTGCTCTCTGTTTTTGGTGCAATGGCACCCCCTACTGGCTCCTCCAATTCAGAGAGGTTGTTTTGGCTTTCTATAGCGGAAGGAGGAGTCGCGACTCCAAAGTCTGGCGGAGAGCCGGACCCGGAAGACAGAGCTCCTCTTCCAGATCCATGCGAGATCCCCAGATCCGCAAGGCTCTGAAACCCAACTCCCTTTGGCGGAGAAGAGAGCGAGCCGCAAGCGGAGGTGCATAATTGTAAGGCTTTCACAATGCGCTCAGACAGACCGCTCGAGGGCTACTGTGGAGTGCTCCATCCCTAAACACTTGATGAAAGAGGAGCAAGGCATAACACACTTCCTGAATTCTCACCCAATCATTCTTTTTTCCTTCTCTTTTTTTTAAGGGACAGAAAAGTAGAGATTTTTCTTTCTTTTTAAAAAAAAAAAAGATAGAGAAGAAATTAAGTATCTTTTTGCGAGTGTTACACAAACGACCGACATGCAGTCTCCCTGAAGATAATAAGGCTGATGGCTCAGTTCACAAGTACCATTTATATATCACGTGACGTGCTTAATTGCCACGTCACCCGATCACGGCAGTCCAATAAATAGTAATGATGTTACACAAGACATATCATTGTTTCTAAATACACAATTTATATTGTATATTTCTAAGCACCAAGTCAAAAATCATTATATATGTATTCAAGTGGACATATGTACTGGATGTATATTACATAAATAAAAAAAAAAAGAATTGTCCAAATACTTATTTCCCCTTACAGTGTTTCATGAGTTCATGTGTCATGAGCTTTTGATTTAGCAGAAGTGTTTATAGCTTTTACAACTATAAAATAATTCCTCCTTCAGGGAAATATGCTCCAGTTTTCTCTCTAGTACATTGAATGAATTTAATTGCCCAGTCAAGTCAACAGCTCTCTACACTGAGCACTAACTAGACAGAGGCATTCAGAGAGATTCCATAATGAAAGCTCTAGACCTAATCTATTGAGATTTTTCTGGAGCTTTGATATCTCTCTCTCTTTTTTTTTTTTGTTTTTTAAATTTCTCTCACAAATATCAATTGCTTCAGAAATAAAATGTGTACTCTCAGAATCTAAATGACTGATGTGTTGTATTAGTTGTGCTTGTTTGTTGAAGACCCATCCCTATTGCAGATAAGCGTAGTCATTTCAGATCTAAATGTAATAAAATGTATAAAATGTAATTAATTAGGCTCAAAGGAACAGAATGGACCCCACAAACAAATATAAAAAAGTATCCAAGAGATAATATTGAAATTAAAAAGCAGAATGCCCAGAATATATATATATATATATATATATATATATATATATATATATATATATATATATATATATATATATATATATGGCAAAAATTACTTGGACACCTGACCATCACACCCATATGTGTTTATTGAACATCACATTCCAGATTTAGTCCCCATTTGCTGTTTTAATAACCTCCAATCTTCTGGGAAGACTTTTCACTAGATTTTCGAGCGTGGCTGTGGGGATTTGTGTTCATTCAGCTACAAAAGCAGTAGTGAGGTCAGGAATTGATGGCGAGGACACCTGGGGTGCAGTCAGTGTTCCAGTTCATCCCAAAGGTGTTCATTGTGGTTGAGGTCAGGACACTTGAGTTCTTCCATACCAACTTTGGCAAATCATATCTTTATGGACTGAGTTTTGTGCACAGGGGCATTGTCAGGCTGGAACACGCTTGGGCTCCTTACTTCCAGTGAAGTTAAATTGTAATGCTACAGCATACAAAGACAAGGTAACAGATTGGGAAAGCCTACATACAGCTGTGAAGGTCAGGTGTCCAGAATCATTTGGCCATAAAGTGCATCTTGGACCATATGTTTAGTGGACATATTTAAATTGTCTAGTTGGACTATGAGCACTGGGTACCAACACCTCCACAGAATGTCGGCCACTGTGTGACAGATGTTTCCTTCATACTGTATCCAACAGTGTTTTTAGTCCTTGTAGCTGTGAATGCTAAGTCACTGTAATGCAATGTTTTTCAACTCTTTCCTGAAGTACCCTTTAACTGCACAGTTTAGTTTCCCCCTTACTTTAACACACACACAGGGGAGAATTCTTAATTAGCTGATGAATTGTATAATGTATGTTCAGAGCAGGGAAAACACTAAAATGTGAGATAGAGGAGTACACTTGCTGTATTGTATATGCTTATACTTATGCTCAAGTTTGAGTATAGAATGTCAGAGTGACTTATACAGACATTTTATTGAAAATGTAACCTTACTGATAAAGTAAATTAGACCCATCTCAAGAAGAGTAGAGCAGGTGGTAAGGATACATGCTTACACATTCCTAAAAGGGTTTTTGGTGGATTTAAAGGATCTGGATGCAACTCTAAATCTGAATGAGTCATGTGGGTTTTATCGTCTTGGACTTGAAAAGTCAAGTCCATAACATTAATTTAAAAAATCCAAATTGTATTGCCATATGGGTTTGTGTCCCGATTAGTCTGTATAATCACAATACCTTGAATAATTTCTATCATCAGAACTACTATGGAAAGACATATCAAAACAACTTCCTAAAAGGTACAATATTTTCCTGGTGATTTTCTCTTTAGAATGGTCCAAACATTCTCAGATTATCATTTTTCCTATACACCCTGACATTGCATTTTATTGACATGTTTACCCAGGATGCCCAGTTGCAGATATGCTCATTCTTTCTCTCTCTCTCTCTCTCTCTCTCTCTCTCTCTCTCTCTCTCTCTCTCTCTCTCTCTCTCTCTCACTGACTAATGTGTTCCCTGTGTGAGCTTCCATTACATTCACCTCCAAGCCTCAAAGCTGCCAGACATTTCTCTCCCCGCCAGACTCAAACAATGCCCACCACACAGCTATTTCCTCCCTCCCCAAGATCACAATTTATCGTGACTCACAGGCTGTCACCTTCTTGCAGAGACAATAGCCCGTTGATGCCAGGAGCTGCTATAAAAGATGTTTCCAGCCAATCTCAGTACGGAACTCATCTAATCTGAAGCCAATCGAATCTCATTCCCTTATTTCTCAGGCAAACTAAGGGGAGGCTGGGCGACACTTACATTAAGCACCACCACACGGATCACTCATTCAGAACCTGTTCAAGGTTTTCAGTGGAAATGCAAATTCATGCACACAGCCTCAAGGACAGACACGATTACAGTCTTCTTCTAGTTGTAGAGCTCTGCCTATAAATGGAAGTCAGGTCACATGTCACAGAAATGGCTGAGAAGCTCTATATACACTGTGCTGTAAATAATGACAGGTTTTTTTTTTAATCTATATTCTATGAACAGTTTTAAAAAAAAAATTATTTATTGAACAAAGGACAGGAGAAAAGCACTGAAATACTGAAATTGAGGGTTAAATGCACTGCCATGCTCACTACAAATTCCCTTTCCACCAGACCCTGAAAAGCTGATCATTAGAGTCAGAGGAATATGGTGGTAGCCTTGCTTTGGTGCTATAAAAACCTCTATTTGTGTGGATTTATGCCAAGTTGTGAAGCATTGCCATAGTATGCATATTTGACATATTGTGTTTAACATCAGTGATAGACATGCAGTCAGCAATCCTAAATATTTGCCAGCAGAACCTTTAAACATACATGCTTCAAATAAACTAATAGAACATTGGTGCAAATAATGCATGTGCTAATAAAATAATTTAGTTTTTTTTTTTTATTTAAATTTTTTAAATCATGCACTATAAAAGTGTGGGCAGTTTGCTTTTACTTTGTATAAGTAGTTGTTTTCTACTTATGTGGTAAAGGATGATACTGAGAGCCATTCCTTCTTCTTCTTCTTCTTCTTTGTTGGGTGACACTGCAATTATTGATTAGAGCTTTCTAATGTAGGAAGGTGCATGCTTCTGTTACAGGGAAATAAAGATGACATGCACCCTGCAATTGTTTACATATATTATAATATATAAGCTCTATGACATGTATGGATGTCAACCCTGAACCCTGATGTAACCACAATTCATGCATATTATTAAATCTAAACATGCAAAAATTTGGAACACATAATATTCCTGCAACATATTATATGGTACATCACACACACACTGTGCGTAATGTGCCTATGTCATATTATAATGCACATATATTACATACAAACTTGTTTTTACAAACCTTTTTTTTTTTTTACAACACAGAAGTTATATAATTACATAATATTACTTTCATTTGTTTGTGTGTGAGGTTGTCTGAGATTTTGTACCAGACCTCTGCTTGCTAGAAAGATCTTATAAACAAAGAATTCAGAATATAGAGAGAAAAGCAATGCTATTACTAGTGGCAGTTCACTTTATTTTACTGATCCAATCCACTGTTCTCTATTCACTCTAGATGGCTTGTTCCCACAGACTCAGATCAAATCATAATGGTCATATGAATCACTTCTCTTAAATGCTGCCTGGGCGGCATGGTAGAGCAGTGGGTAGTGTTGCTGCCTCACAGCTCTGGGGTCACCAGTCTAATCCTGAGCTCATGTTATTGTCTGTATGGTTGTTCTCCCAGTGTTGAAGTAGGTTCCTCCCACCTCCCAAAAACCAGCCGCTACTGGCGTGGCTACACTGATTTGACCTTAGGTATGACTGTGAATGTGCACTGTGCCTTCTCTGCTGATCTCCAGTTAAACCCATATCTCCAGTCCACTAGTAGGTTTCTTAACTCGAGCTTCATGACACAAACTTGTGTTGAATCCAGACCACACACATTCCATAATCACTAATTGTATGACAGTACGCTTCAATTTTATCAGAAAAACTAATGCTAAAATGTACAGCTATGTCAAAGGAACATGGCGGATCGGGACGATTGGACAGCTGGAACAATCAATGGATTTATGTGGAGTTTATGTTTCACTTACATGTGCAATGAAAAAGTGACGAAGCATATAACTGCAGCATGACGCATTGTTTGATACTTTAGTATAGCTGGTGTGGATTTAAATGCTTGTCATAGTCGTAAATACTAGATGAAGCATGCTTCTCACACACAATGAAAAAAAATACATCTGGTATGAAAAATGTGCCTAGTGTGGAATGTCCTTAAGGTATATATTAATTACAGCTCTCTCTCTCTCTCTCTCTCTCTCTCTCTCTCTCTCTCTCTGTGTGTGTGTGTGTGTGTGTGTGTGTGTGTATTCTTCTAAGACCCACCCAAAAAAAGTCCAAATTTAGAGGAAAAAAAGAAAGAGAGAGAGAGAATTTTTTTCATACATTTGGTACAAAATTTACTGCATACAATACATGTTGAAATGACTGAGATTCTGGGAGCAGTCTCATTTTGTGCAGGTCAGACACAGTCTGAAATCATAGTCTTTCCACTGCATGAGCAATGCACGAATGGAGGTAAAGGCCAGCAACTCCAAGTTTTTCAGTAAACACCATCTAAAACTACTAATCATGCAACATTACTTTTTTATTTATCATTAGCTTGGAATTGATTAATTGTTTTCCTCATAACACACCATGTCACTAGTGAGTCTAATTTGCTAATATGTTTATGTCCAGAAAAATGTTTCTTAATGTAAGTCAAATATCTATGGTTTTGTCAGTTAAGCATCTCAAAAACTAGATTCTGTAGTTGTTAACAGGAAAAATGTCTATATATCTGCTTAAATATGACCTAAAACATCATCAAATTTCCATACAAGTCATAAAAGTAGACAAAAAGATTATACTTCATTCATTTATTTATTGAGGAAAATGATCCAATATTACATATCTGTGAGTGGCAAAAGTATGTGAACCTCTAGGATTAACAGGTAATTTGAAGGTGAAATTAGAGTCAGGTGTTTGTAATCAGTGGGATGATGATCAGGTGTGCGTGAGCACCCTGTTTTAGTTAAAGAAAAGGCATCTATCAAAGTCTGATCTTCACAACACATGTTTGTGGAAGTGTATCATGGCACGAACAAAGGAGAGTGTCTGAGGACCTCAGAAAAAGAGTTGCTGATGCTCATCAGGCTTTTAGTTCTACCAAAGAATGGTTAAAGAAGAATAAAGTTAATTTTTTTCCTTAATTTAATAGAAATGTTGTGAAAGAACGAGAAGCAAGCAGTTCATGTGAGGAAACCCACCAATATCCTTCAAGCTGATGTTCAGGACTGATCAGTATCTGGTCGCACCAGATACTGAAGTCAAAGGTTCACATACTTTTGCCACTCACAGGTTATTATATTGATATTGCCTCATTTTCCTCAATAAATAAATAACCACGTATAATACGTGGTTAATATAATAACCTCTCATTCGTTTAATTTATCTACTTTGAGGACTTGTCTGAAAATATGATTATGTTTTAGGTCATATTTATGCTGAAATATAGAAAATTCTCAAGGGTTCACAAGGACCACTGTAAATGCCTCTACCAGTTGACAGTATGGGAATTTAGAAGGTGATCAAAGCAAATTTCTTGTGCCTAGAGCCTCTAGAATTGAACTGGCCATTGTTCCAACTTGTCTAATGAAAGATATATATATATATATATATAGATAGATAGATAGATAGATAGATAATGGGTGACATGGTGGTATAGCAGGTAGCATGGCTGCCTCACAGCTCCAGGGTCCCTTCTGCACTTCTTCTGCTTGTACAAAGCCTTTCCAATAACTGCTTTCGCCGTTATTTACTTATTTCAATTAAGGAATCCAATTTTGTACAGCTTGCCTCTTGTCTGTTTCCCCCTTTTACAACTTTTACAATGGATCGCCTCTCATGTATGTGTGTGGCACCATTTAGATATCCTGTCACCAATTTAACGTGTTTAAAGGGATTTGGATGCTACTAAAGGCTCTTTATGATATAAAGGGTATAAGGCAGTGTGTCCCAAAGCAGCTTCCTTCTCCATTACAGTAAACATTCCTTTCTCTATGATTTATAGATTTACTTCTGTCAGCTATGTCTCAGGGGAGCAAAGCTGCCGCTATGAAGTGCAGCCTAGCTGTAATGATACACTTTACAACAGTGCACAATTATTGAGCTAACACTGGTTAAATGCTACAATCAGTTTGTTGATTGATCTTTCTTCTGTTTCTGTCTGTAAATAATTCACGATTTTTATTTTTACCTATGGTTTAAGATTACAATTCTAATCTGAACTATTATGTATTTTTTTTTAAAGAAACAAAGGGAAAACAAGGAAAAGAAAAATATATATTTTTAAAAACTTACGTTAAGTCTATATGGGAAGTATACAATTTTATAATTTGTAAAGATAATATATTGATGTTATATGATATATTTATGTTTACATAATTTTTGAAAAATTATTTCTGACCATAGTACTTTAGCTAAAAAAAAAAAGAATAAACTGAACTGAAGAAAAAAAACATAACTGGAGCCATAGTCTTTCTTTATTGTGCTGTTTAAGGGTTTCTTTACTTTACTCTGCTCACTACACAACTGTCATTCCTTAATTGGTAGTTGATATTCTTCTCAGTGCTTTCTCATTATGAGTGTAAATTTTCAAAAGCTTTACAAATTATCGTTATTTTAAATATGCATTACTGTTGCACATGATCAAATAAAGCTTATTTCCCATGTTTTTTTTTTTTAAGTGTTAAACTGACTAAAGTGATGCCAGTCAATGCTCTTTAATTCTACTACTGCAGAGCATCATCACTCCTCATTTATACATGCCTGGTAAAAACAACGAGATGCTGTGTTAGACAGATAACAGCCAGTAACCCTTTTCTGTCATTAACATTTGTTGAAGGTGCAAACACAACAGGCTTTATAAAGTCATAATCAACACCTGGGAATTAAAATACTCACTCATTTTGTCTGTTGAATATTCAAGCTGTGAAAACAACCCAATAAAGAACTCTACCTTCTACTGGAAAGTTAATAACATGGAAAATCCTTCTGTAGTTGACCCTCCCAGTCAGAATTCAATCTTCTCTAATTCAGTGGCTGGAAATGTGTTTGACCATGGGGCATGACAGAAAAACGGCTGCTGGAGTTGCCCTTTAAGGCTCGATTATAGCTGCTGGCTGAGTTAGTTTACAGTTTAGGTTAGTATTTAATACAGTTTTTTTTTTCTCTTTAACTTGATCGAAGTTCTTAGATAATGCTATTAATTTAATGGTGGATTTAGGACTAATATGTGGTCAAGGTGAGAAATAGAGCTAGTATGTACTGGTAATTGCAAAGTAAATATTATATTATATTCACTTTGGTGTTTTATATATATATATATATATATATATATATATATATATATATATATATATATATATATATATATATATATATATTACACAGTTGCAATCAAAATTATTCAACCCCCATTGCATATCAGATTTATTGTCCAGTTTTACAGACTTTCAGCTGTTTGCAAAGACCATGATGTACTTTATTTTACTTTTACACTATCCGTTGTTACTCAGATGAGGACAGGTTTCCTTCTGAGTCTGGTTCCTCTGAATGTTTCTTCCTCATATCATCTTAGGGAGTTTTTCCTCACCACCATCACCACCAGCTTGCTCAGTAGGGATAAGTTCACATATTTAAAATCTGTATTCTGTGTATATATGTTTCTGTATGTCATATCACAGCAAACCAGTGACTACATTTCCCCTAATGCACGGCAGCCTACAAACATGACGCCATGGACTGCAATTCCCAGAACACTCACACACAGACACAGAACACTCAATCTAATCACACACACACCTGCATCCAATCTCACACATACTCACAACCACAGTATATAAGAGACTGTTCTAACACTATGACTTGCGAAGTATTAAGTGAGTTTTCTGTATACCAAGCGTTTGTTATCGGTTCATGTGTTGAGCTCGTTCTTGCCCTCGTTCTTGACTCTGGTTTTGCTTCGTTTATGCCTGTTTGCCTGACCCATTGCCTGTTTTTTGACTTACGCTATTGTCTGATGATTTGGATTTGTTTGCCTGCCTCTCTTTAAATAAAAGCTCTATCTCTAAATAAAAGCTCTATAAGCTCTAAAGTGCTATCTGCACTTGCATCCATCTTAATGTCCATTACATTTATAACATGACAGAATACTTCGCTTACAGCATGGAAGCAGCAAAGCACCAGTTGGAGGTCCACGTGGTGACCTCCTAGCCAGAGCCCCAGCATGAGACCCATGAGGATGTCTCATCTCCTGAGCTCGAACCTGAGACCCATGCCCATGAGGTGGTCTCACCTGCCGAGCTCCAGCCAGAGGTCAACATGGCGACCTCTGCTCCCGAGCTACAGCATGAGATCTACGAGGTGGTTTACACTGCAGAGCCCCAGTCAGAGGACAACAAGCTGAGCTCACCTAAAGGGCTCCAACCCAAGACCCACAAGGTGGTCTCAACCTTAGAGTTCCTGTCAGAGGTCAACATGGCGACCTCTGCTCCAGAGCTCCAGCTCGAGACCTATGAGGTGGTCTCAACCTTAGAGTTCCTGCCAGAGGTCAACGTGGTGAACTCGGCACCAGAGCTCCAACCTGAGACCCACGAGGTGGCCTCACCTGCAGAGCTCCAGCCGGAGGTCAACGTGGCGACCTCATCTCCAGAGCTCGAACCTGAGACCCATGAGGTGGTCTCACCTGCCGAGCTTCAGCTGGAGGTTAACGGTGCGACCTCATCTCCAGAGCTCGAACCTGAGACCCATGAGGTGGTCTCACCTGCCAGGCTCCAGCCGGCGATCAACATGGCAACCTCGGTTCCAGAGCTCCAGCTTGAGACCTACGAGGTGGTGTCACCTGCTGAGCTCCAGCATAAAGTCAAGTTCCTGCTAGAGGTTAACGAGGTGACCTCCCATTCCATGTTCATGTCTGAGATCGAAGTGGTGACCTTTCAAGCCCAGTTCCTGTCCCAGGTTGAAGAGACGGCCAAGCCAAGCTCTGCCCATGCCAAGTTCCTGTCCGAGGTTGAAAAGATTACCTCTCACGCCAAGTTCCTGTCCAAGGTCGCAGAGGCGGCCTCTCATGCCAAGTTCCTGTCCGAGGTCGAAGAGGTGACCTCTGAAGCAAGTTCATGACACCTGCATCCAATCTCACACACACTCACAACCACAGTTTATAAGAGACTGTTCTAACCCTATGACTTTGCGTAGTATTACATGAGTTTTCCGTATACCAAGCGTTTGTTCTTGGTTCATGCGTTATTGTTTTGATCTCATTCTCGCCCTCGTTCTTGACTCTGGTTTTGCTTCGTTTATGCCTGTTTGCCAATTGCCTGTTTTTTGACCTACGCTATTGTCTGATTATTTGGATTTGTCTGCCTGCCTCTGTTTAAATAAAAGCACTTATCTGCACTTGCGTCCATCCAACGTCCATTACATTTATAACGTGACACTGTAAAGCTGCTTTGAGGCAATGTCCATTGTTAAAAAAAATTAAAATTGAATTGGCAATGAAGAAATCAAACAAAAGCAATTGAAATAGTTCAACACAATGAATGCTTCAAGTGGTTTAGCCAAATTCAACTGAAAATACAACTTATAATGACTTCTCCGGTCTCAAAATTATTCAACCCCTTCATTGCAAGCATCTTTAGTACTTAGTAGAGCATCCCTTTGCTATTATGACCTGTTGAAAACGAGATGCATAACCAGACACCAGCTTGTGGCAGTGTTCCTGCAGAATCTTAGCCCATTCATCATAAGCAATGGCATCCAGTTCAGTAATATTCTTGGGTTTGCGTGCTGCAATTGCCGCCTTCAATCCCCACCAGAGATTTCCTATGGGGTTCAAGTCAGGTGACTGTTATGGCCCTTCCAGGAGTTCTTCTGCAATAAAAGCCTTGGTGGAATTTGACGTATGCTTGGGATCATTGTCCTGTTGGAAGATCCGATGACGCCCAAGCTTCAGCTTCCTCACAAATGTCATGACGTTTTCTCCTAGAATTTCCTAATACTTCAATGAATCCCTCTTACTTTCCACACACTGCAGGTTTCCAGTGCCAGAGGATGCAAAGCAGCCCCATAGCATCACCGAGCCACCACCATGCTTGACTGTGGATAGAGTGTTCTTTCTTCATTCTTCTTCCTCCTGACATACCGCTGATACATTGAGCCAAAAAGTTCCAGTTTTGTTTCATCGCTCCATAGAACAGAATCCCCAAACTTCTGTGGCTTATTTATATGATTTTGAGACGACTTTTCTTGTGCTTTTGGGTCAGTAGTGGTGGACATCTTGGAATTCTTCCACGGAAACCTTCTGCTTTTACTACGCTTCTTACTGTGCTCGCTGAAATCTCAGTGTTTGTTGCCACCAAGTCTTACTGCAGGTCTTTAGCAGTCACTCGAGTGTTTTTCACAACCTGCTTTCTCAGAAATCTGGTTGCAGCCGTTGATAGCTTCCTTTTTCTGTCCTGTCCAGGTATTTCATGCATTTTCAGTTGAATTTGGGGAAAGCATTCGTTGTGTTGAACTACAATTGCTTTTATTTGATTTGTTCATTGCAAACAGCTGAAAGTCTGTATACTGAGAATAAACCTGATTTGCAATGGAGGTTGAATAATTTTGATTGCAACTGTATTTAGCTTGCTGAGATAATCAGAGTTACTGATGTTACACCGCACACCAATTACATCACTTTCCCACCGCTGCACCGGCCCGTGTCATTTTGCTTTTTTATAGTAATAAAAATCATTTAGTTCAATTAGAGAACGGATCCTACAATTAAAAACTGAACGCGGCTGCTCAATTCATCAGGAGCCGAATGAGTGAGAGTCGCAGTACAAATCAGCAGGAGTCAGATATAATTTATCACGTGACGAGAGTGAGGCGAGCTGACTGACAAGACAATGGACAAATGTAAATGCACCTATTTGGCAGTATTTTGGATTTAGGGAACCTGCAAACATTAATGAAGCAATCTGTAAAAAATGTAAATGAGTTTATATTTGTTTCTTATTTATTTGGTTCCACATTTTTTTTGATGATTTTCACTTTTTTATTTAAACTTTGTGTAATTTAAGTGTTATTTTATATTGCAGCATGGTGTATGCTGTGCTTATTTGTTTTGTTAATTAAGCCATCTTATTCATTTTGTTAATAAAAGTTCTTTAAATAAAATGTTTGATGTAAGCGAGTTTGTTATTGTACTGTTTAATTTTTGTGTTTTTCATTAAGAATGATAATAAAAAAAACACTATTCAAGCAATTGTGAATTGCAGCTAATTCGAACGCGGAAGTGAAATGCGCATGGGCATTCATAAGAGATTTAATAGTGGGGTGGTGGTGGGGGGGCAAAAGCGGTCACTATAAATTTTAAAGATAAAGTATCTTTAAAATGAAATATCTTGTATTTTTAGATCAATACTTTGAGAAAAATAAAACTGTTATCATCATAATGTTGTCTTAATAGGTGCTTTACAGAGTTATACCACTTTTAGTTATTTTACCACTTTTAGTTAATAAGAGATTAATGTGATTAATATGAAACATCCAGATTCAACTCTAAAACTGTATTTTATCTAACAGAATTATAAAGTTCTATCTATGTTTGGCCTTTCTAAATGTCTCAGAATTTCCATAATGTAAAATTATAGCAACATTAAAGTGCAGGTCTTATTGAGCCATGAACATAAATATAAATTTCAGGATTTTATAATTTTTTTTTTAGCTGATATGTAAATTTTTTGCTGTGGACAGTTCACACCTCATACAATGACTTTCACTCAGAAGTCTAATCTAAGAGCAGGTAGTATGTGTAGGCCTACAGACCACTTCACAAGTCAGTCAAACATCATGAGAGGCTGCAATACACAGCTTCATCAGATTCATAGAGTTTTTTAAAAGCAAAAATTTGTAGTGAGAGGGGCTTATGGCAAAACTTTCCTTTGCTTTGGCACTAATCTGATTAGACTGATGGATGATTAAAAATATCAAGTGTATAAAATAAAGACAATGTACAAAATAGAGGACTCTATAGGTACTAACCAATTGATCCAGCTAAGGTAATAGCCTAATCAGTAATTTGGATTGGGGGAATTATCTATGAATTAGTGAGCTGAAAAGAAAATGTTTTAAAAAGAATTTAGAAAAAATATATTTACACTGTACAGTGGACACTAAGCACATCACACAGGGACTCGACATTTTATTTTACTTTTTTTTTTTTCGATTCCAGGCAAATGAATCTGACCTGGCAGTTCATCTGAAATCACTGATAAACCGAGAGTGTAGTGCAGTCAGAAAACTCCTTATACCTTAATGAGATTAAAGTCCTAGCATAATGATGTATTGAGGATACAAGGACTACAAAATTGACTGGGAGGTTTTAAAGCCATGCCTCCAAGCTTAAACTCTAGCCTCAGTAGTGTCCGCAAACAAGTCTGGATCAGCCTCTTTGAGCCAGCATATGGCACTGCTCTGACTCTAAACTACCTCATTGGGAACTCGCGCAGCCTTGTGCATACCTCATATCAAAGTGTTAAGAGCAATTTTGCCTCTAATTGTTTTTTCTTGCTGAGCAAAACCTTTTTCTATTGGGCAGACCCTTCTGCAATTTGAGCAGAAATACCCCAATAAAAAAAACAATGCTATTATGCGAGTGAAGTGTACCTGTGGCTGGTCTGAACTGCCCTGTAATCATATGTCAGTGACTCCAACTAACTTTCACTCAGAAGTCTAATCAAGGAGCAATCAGGTAGTTAGTATGTGTAGGCCTACAGACCTCTTCACAAATCAATCAAACATCATGAGAAGCTACAATACACAGCTTAAGCTGGAGAGTTGAGTTGGAACCATTTTAAGGACTATGACGTCAGGCCTGCAACCTCCACCTACAACTGCTGCCCGGGTGCATGTGGCCAGTACCAGTGTGGTGACAGTACCAGCACCCCCATTTTTGTGGATAGCGCAAGAGCACATGGCTGCAAGGCAGAGCTGCAAAACCACATACGGCTGCCATCCAATGATTGCGGTGGCAGCTCCTCACCCTCCTGGAGAACGGAGACACATCAAGGTAAGCAAGTTTTGCCTTCATGACAGTGCTGATCCCACTCTCTACTTCTCATGCAGAGGCAGATGGCAGTGAAGCACCAAAGTAACCTCTGGGGTCTCACTGCTCACCCCTGCTCACTGCACCCCAACACAGGATGTCCATGACGATCAACTTTCCACCCTCACCCTGCACTTCTCTCACATTCTCCTCACTAAAACTTGAACAAAAGAGCATATTTTTTTCCACTACCTCTGCCTCCAGTGTGTCTGTTTTCAGCCTGCTGCATTCTTGAGTTGCCCTCTCGAGTTGCATTATAGAGTTGGACCCTATACATACAGCATGGCATGAATTTACAACTGTCCCAAACAGAAAACAACAAGGCTGCTAACACAAAACAGTAGCTACTCTAACACCATGATGATATGGGATTAGCAGACTAATCAGCCACTCTCTGGAGCTTTTAATGGATCCTTTCCAACTGAAAAATTCACCTAATCAGTTTGGCTGTGTTTGTAGTAGTTGGTATCAGTGGGTTGTGTATGATAATAATAATAATAATAATAATAATAATAATAATAATAATAATAATAATAATTATTATTATTATTATTATTATTATTATTATTATTATTATTTTGATTCTTAAAAAACAGCTAACTAAAATAGATAGAAATATAGTAGAAAAAGATACAGTATTACCTATAAATGACCAGAAAGAGCTTTATAAAAAACCAACACTATTCAGTGTCACAGAATAATGGGGCTTTATGTGTCTGGAGTTTCATAATGTGCTTTAAAGCACCTTAGGAGCTATAAATGTAGATTATAGATTTGCCAACAGAGGTATCAAACCCTTGATCTTATATCTGATCTTCATCCAGGTGAAACTTTATCATATTTAAAGTCAAGAAATATTGTAAAATGAAGGTCTATGTAAATGGTTTTCACAATATATGGCTGAAATTAAATGTCTTCATGAAGGTTATTTAAAAGAACGTTACCACAATCTGGTTATTAATAAGCATGGAGCAGATGATGTCCTTATAAACATGCATGATATATATGTCAAGAAACCAATCATAGTTCACACTATTAACAATGTTGAGACAAGAGCTCTGGACTGAACAAGCTCCAGTATTGACTGGCTCATCTCAGTAATAATTAATCAGTGAAGCTTGTCTTCCCAGATAACACAATGTGGCTGCTCTTTATTTTCACAGATTATACTAGACTCTAGTCACTTCATTGGCATAAACCATTTGGACTCTTCATTCATAGCACTGAAAGCAAATCTGCTACACAGTAAGCATTTGGAAATAGTTCTGTTTCATTTTGATTCTACACAATGGTTGTGTTTCCACCACAAAAACAAAGAAAAAAAGGAACCAGTTAACTTCAAAAATCAGAAGCTTCAAGAGCATGTAGGGCCTTAGTATCTTCTCCAGAGTAAGTAGTTTACTATCCTAGTATTTCAGATTTAAAGTCTTCTTTTGTGCGAGATCCTCGATGGTCATTTTTGTCTATTCGTATTCTAATAGCGCTGATATTTTTAAGTATTGTGTAAATAAACTAATTATTTTGCCGTAATTTGCCTTTATTATTAAATGACTTTTCACATAATGCTTTAAAAAGCAGCAGCATGATCCTGTAAGTTAATTTTGTACAACATCAAGAAAATCAGACCCTATCTCACTGAACAGGCTACACAGCTACTAGTCCAGGCTCTTGTTATCTCAAAACTCGATTATTGCAATGCACTACTCTCAGGCCTCACAGCCTCACAAACCCTTCAGATGATTCAGAATGCAGCAGCACGCCTTGTCTTCAACCAGCCCAAAAGAACCCATGTCACATCCCTCTTCATCTCCCTCCACTGGCTTCCTGTAGCTGCACGCATCAAATTCAAGGTATTGATGCTCACGTACAAGACCTTGTCTGGAACAGCACCTCCCTACCTCAACACTCTCCTTGAGGTTTATATTCCCCTCACGCATCCTGCATTCAGTTAACGACCAATGCCTGGTAGTATCTACTCAGCATGGCAAGATGTCCCTTCGATGTACCTTCAAACTGACTGTCCCTCAGTGGTGGAATTAACTTCCAACCTCAATCCAGACAGCAGAATCTGTTACTATCTTCATAAAATACAGCTAAAGACCCACTGCTTCTCTAGAACTCAATTAAAAATCTTGTATGGTAGCACTACTTGTATTGTTCTCTGCTTGATATATAGCACAAAACACGATTCCACTGTGCTACTCTCCATCTCAGATGAGACTGAGCCAAGAGAAGTCGGCGGCGCTTCTGGACAGTGTTGATGTACGGCTTCTGCTTTGCACAGTAAAGCTTTAACTTGCATCTGTGGATGCAGCGACGAATGGTGTTGTCTTACAAAGGTTTACCAAAGTGTTCCCGAGCCCATGTCAGGATCTTCATTACAGACTCATGACGGTTTTTAACACAGTGAAGTCTGAGGGATCAGAGATCACTGTCCTAACCTTTTTTGGAATGGGTTGCATGCATCAATTTCAAAATAAATGTTTATCTTCAAAATAACTATGTAGTTTATTAGGCAAAACATCCAATAAAGTGTCTTTATGCATTTTTTTTTTAATACAAGTCAAACGAATAATTTCAAGTCAAACAAGTCATTTACAAATGACTCCTCTATGTTTTTATTAGCATTTTCCATACTGTCCCAACTTTTTCCGAATTCGGGTTGTACAAAACATGTGACTAAAATGTTTCTTAAATGGCTTTAAAACAACTGAGGTGCTTGTTCTCATTTGTTATGGCCTAACCTACACCAAAAATAGCAACACACCAATGTTAACCAGTCCATATCATCTGTGCTGACATTAGAATAGGGCTGTGATCCAGTGTTTTTTTTTTTTTCTGTGGCTTCCTGGAGCCATTTTCATCCACCACTAACCCAGTGCCTCAGAGTAAAATAAATGACAAGGTTTGGTCTTGATTGCTAGTTATTAATGCATAATTAGACTGTTTATTCTGTATTCTAAATAGAGCAACAGAAAAAAAATTAAATATAATGTTTTGTCATTTGAAAGTTAAAAAGCGTTTAAGTGTGTTTAAGTGTGTCACACATTCCTTTTTAAAAGACTTAATATTGACATTATTGCACTTCATCAATGACAGCAGAGTGATGTATGAATTTTGATCAGTAGCCTATTGTTAAAAGTCTGTTATAGCCTACAATGGGTTACGCACTAGTTTATTGAAGGTATATAAATAAGAAATACAAACAAGAAACCCTTTCCCAAGCTCTAACCTTAACTGGAAATGTTCCTTAGTATGGTTCATTAGTATGGTTTTCTTGGCTATGGTTAGTGCTGTAAGTAGAACTCATTTCAACTGTGGTGCCGTTCTTACTGATGCTGATTTCTGATGTATAGCCAAGAAGACAGTGTGATATGATGGTTTAGTAGAAGGAATAATTGATGAGGGACTTGTTGCCAGAAGTGTTTAATAGCTGTGCAGTCCCATAGAGCATGTACATAATTGTCTGGTGTATTTAGTGTGCAATATCTACATATTTAATTTTTTATAAAATTATAGAATCTACAGACATTTGTGATATGGTCCTGAAAACCCTGTTGGAAGTTGCTGAATTAAGGAAAACATTTATAAATGATGAAAAATCAGTTTTTCAAGCAAAATGAATGATGAAGCTTGATGAAGTTTTTGAATAGTTACATGGCAATCACATTCTGCCTATCGAAATGTCATCAAGACAGAGAAGAGCTCTTGAACACTCTGCAGTGGACAAAGTTTTAAAATGTTTAAATGGCCTAATAAAAGACATTAATAACATGAAGCAGGACAGAAGTGACTGAATTAAGCAGTGATCATTTCCACACTTATATAGTGAACAGGATTAATCGAATGATCAAAGTGATAATCAGCATTTCCAATAATCTGTAAAGCTATAATTCTTTCAAATTGATCAATAATGTTGTTTTTCCTTAAGTATTATAAATTATTAGGTTATAAATGAAAAAGTACACAGAACATATTGTAGTTCTGGAAAGCTTCTAGTTTTCAGAGATAAACAGTTGTGCCCAAAAGTTTGTATACCCCTTGCAGAATATGCTAAATATAAATACTGTTAACAAAATAATCATCATAAAAATCCAATATTGTTTTTTATTTAGTACTGTCCTGAATAAGATTTTTCACATAACAGATGTTTACATATAGTCCACAAGACAAGATAATAGTTGAATTCATAAAAGAGTACCCCATTCAAAAGTTTACATACCCTTGATTCATAATACCATGTGTCGTTACCTGGATGATCCACGACTGTTTTTTTTTTTGGTTTGTGACAGTTGTTCATGAGTCCCTTGTTTGTCCTGAGCAGTTAAACTATGGTTTGTCTGAATACTCGATTCTGGTTCTTTGCCTCCACGGCGTGCATTAAAATCATGTAACACACACCAAGCCGTGGATTATCCCTTACATATATTCTGCTCAAAATATTACTTTCACAACAAATTGACAAACAGCAAAGCTGCACTTAATACTGCATCTCAGTGTAATGGATACAGCCCAATAAAACAACAACAAAACATAAAACTAGCTGCACTACCACTAACCATTTTGACACACTAGCTTAAATTTATATTTTTATTGTCTTAAAGACAGGTTGGATGCTTAGGTTTCAAATTAGTTTCTAAAACAAATATCAAGTAGTTTTTACATAAAACAAAATGATATTGTTTCTTAAACAATGTAGTTTTAATTTAGAATGTATGAGAAGTACACTGTAAAATTGTTGTCAATTGTACGATGCAACCCCTGGTCCCCACAAGTTTGAAAATATAAAGTGTACAGCATTTTTTACAGCCTAGGTTGGTGATAAAGTACTGTAAAATTTATAGTAAACAACTATAAAAAACAAAAACAAAAAAACAAAGTAAAGTAGTATAATATCTTCCCTCTGGGATTTGAACCAACTCAACTAGGTTACTTTGATTCAAAAACCACTATCACTGATGTATCTCCACCAAAAGCTAGTTGAGCTTGTTGTGTTGGCTCAGTGGTTAAGGCTTTCAGTTATACATCTGTAGGTTGTGTGTTCAAATCACAGAACTTCCAAGCTTCCATGGTTCGGTCCTTGAGCAAGACCCTTAACCTTCAGTTCAGCTGTATCCTGCATCAGCTAAATGAGCAAATGTATTGGATGATATTTGATCACTTTTCACTTTAGCACGTTCTTGGTCACTATATTATTCCACGTGTTATTTCATAATGTTAATTTATTCACTTGTTAGTCTAAAGTAGAAAACAGTAAAAGCAGGTGTGCAGGTGCAGATGCACTCCTATTAACGTATTAAATACTCGAGCAAGTGGTAAATACGCTAGCAATATGCTAGAAACATGTTACACCATGTTAGCAACACTTAGCTAAATGCTAATATATGCTAGTAATGTCACAAAACAGGAAGTTGTTATAAGTCAAACATACAATGTTCAATCTGCACCAAACTTCACATATTTGATACTAATCCTGGCCCAAGCAAATCTTCATGCCAATATTCAGTTATAGTCATAGCGCCTCCTACTGCCAACAGGACATTACATGTTTTACATGGTGATACACTCCTAACAGACAGTGATTAAAAGTGATTAAAATAAAATGCCCCAATGCTGCTTGCAGGTTATATTTCTTAAGTGGTGTAACACATTTAAATGTAGCAGTAAAAAGTTTACTCAAATTTTATGTTTTTGTCAAATTTTATGCATCTGTCCAAATGTACATTTAGCTTACATAGCACTGCTTTACTTTACTGCTTTCCAGAAATTTAATTAAAATATTGTATATCACCTTCAATATACACACATCAGAAGTGATTTTATTAGGCTAGAACCCCAGCTCTCCGTTGCACTAGCTTACTGAATCTAGCCCCTTCCAATACTGACATTGGTGTTGGTTGTTTCTCTTACGGAGTCATGGACTCCATTACAGGCCCCAAGTCCATCAGCTCCTGCTCATCCCAGCTTTCTCCATGCTCACTCTATTCTGCTTGCCCCACTGTGACCAAATGCCAGGGCTGGACACACAGCAGCTGTAATTGGCAGAATCTATAACAGCTCTGCTTACTGACACACTCCATCACTCTTAGAGCACCACACATGCTGCTGCATGATGGAAGACCTCACCTACACACCAGGCAACCTCAGTGCTAATGATAATTGATTTCACACACACACACACACACACACACACACACACACACACACACACACACACACACACACACACCTACCTACTTTTAGATTTTTAAATGTGGCGATATGACCCAGTGCAGCCACATGCCCCAACAATTCTGAAATTCTGATGTTTGGAAGGGCATTTGGTCCCCCCAAGGGATAGAAAACAGAAATAATATAAAATAAAATGAAATAATACTATGCACACATCGGATCAAATAATGAGTCTTGACAAATCCAAAATTCTGTTAAAAATATTCATAATTCAAAAAAAAAAAATTAAATTATTGTAATTAAATACAATTATCAGCATGATTCTATCGGAGGGATTCACAGGAATTTGCAAACAATAATACATTCTCATCAGCTCCCCGCTTTCTCCATGCTTGCTGTGATGCACATTATATAGACACCGAACCATGCTGTCATTTTTCAAAAAGATCATCCGAGCAGTTCTCCTTCTGCATTCTTCATCTATTCGAGCCCCCGTATTTTCCTCTTTGTATGGAATGACCTTGAAAAATACTGTGCTTGATATTGATATGCTCTACTCTATCTCAGGCTGTAGAATTCTCCTGTCTCCATCTCAGTTTTAATCCCAACCTCACATGTCAAACTAGAGTAAGTAGGAGAAATAACCAGGCATTGCTTGGTTTGTGTGTACATGCATGTGTGTGCATGAGTTGTTTTTTTGGGTCACATGTGTTGGGTTGGAAAAAGTAGTATTTAAGAGAAATAGTATTTACAACCAGCACCACTAAAATGTCAAACATATACAACTGTTTACCTATGTGTGTGTGTGTGTGTGTGTGTGTGTGTGTGTGTTTTAAATGTGGATTACCACCCTCTCCCCTTGATTGGGTCAGCATCCCTGTGTGGCAGGCCATTACATAAGCCCTTATTACCCCAGTTTCCACAGTTAAACCTGTAAAATCTGCAGCCATTTATCTGCTTTTGGTAGCTTATGTACATCCCCCATTAGACTAACTGAACTAAAGGCAGTGGCTTATAATTAGGAAAAATGTTGGGCCTGTGGAAAACAAATCCTAGCGAGTGCCTTATGCAATTCAAGCTCGATTGAAAACAGCGTGGCTGAATTGTCTAATGACATTCTTTTGTCACTTCATGGCCGAGGGTCTGCCTGTGTGCTGCATGCCACAACAAGAGCATTATTTACCCGTATTCCTGCTTGCATCTTTGAGAGCAGGGGGTACAAATTGTTGCCTTGTTATTTATTATGTTTATTTGTTTGTTATTTGTTGAAATGGTTTGTATTTATTTATTTAATTCCCAGTAACAGACTAAAGATTCCATTGTGGCCAATGAAATTACTCAGGGAGCTGTGCTTGCATTAGTCCACCCTGGTGCAGTGACACAGGTAAATTCTGCAAATGGATGGAAGCTTTACCTATGTCGTTATATGCAATAAAGTCAAAACAAATGTGCATAAAATAAATATTCTTTAACTTGTATAGCTAAATAGTTAATTTTTTTGTGTGATTTTTGATTAAGATATCAACTGTAAGGTATTTGATACATTTTTATATTTATATTGTAACGACACGGGAGCATAGGCGGGAGCAGGTGCAGATCAGCGTCTTTATTTACTGAACAGCAGACAAAACACAGGAAACGTGATCTATACTGGATGAGATTAACCAGGTAAAACATAGAACTAAAGTCTAGGCATGGAACGAGAGCCGGACATGGGAATAAGACCGCTTAGCATGAGTAGCGTATTTACCATTACATTCCGTGGTTCAAATACACGTTCAACGTAAATATTGTGTGAAGTGCACAGCAACACGAGGGGTTTAAATAACCAACATAATCAAGCTGAAACACAGACAGCTGGGGCAAATTAAAGACACACCCTCGAACGTCAACCAATGCTTAAACAAGAGGAAACCCAAAACAAACAAAGGCACATGTCCATATACAAAAGTCTCGTGCACACGCGCTCTCTAAAGCGTGCATGTCAACGCCGCAGTGCTATCTGCCGGCGGGAGCGTAACCTATATAAGGACAAAAACAATCAAACAACATCCTGCAAACTTAAAAGCTTATGTTACATTTAAAAAAAAAATCAAACAGAAGTCTTCCTAAATTTCTTACTTAGTGATGCTATAAATGCCACAACACTGGTAAAGCTACCGAAATAACTCATATGTACACACAGAAAAACACCAGCATATTCTGTCCAATCAGTTCATATAAAATAGGATAATAGAAATTAGATTACTTCAACAAATTGGAGACATACATTAGGTTAAGGTAGGGATGTCCACAAAAGTCTTGTGTGCTGTGGCTAAGCATTCTTTATTTCTCACCTACAATAAGAAGCAAACTGCCTATTTGAGAGACCAAGGTAATCAAACTCCCAATAATTCAGGAGTGTGCAGTATTATCCAAAAAGCTCAGGTGTGGCCACAGGTCTTTGATACAAACCAATCAGTACCAGTCTTGGTTACATTGTTTAATCACTTGGTTCCACTCTTCAGTATAGTTATAGTGTTATATTAGTTAGGTTCAAATAAAAACCTGCGGCAACATTTGAAGTGAATAGGTTTTGTCACCCCTGGGTTAAGGGGTTTTATTACTACAAGAGCTTAACAGAAAGATGTTAATTTCCAACCAGATATCACACAAAACGCATAGAAATTTTTAGCACATGAAATATATTATTTTATTTATATCAAATGAAGTTATAAAGCTCTGTCAGTTAATGCTGCCCTTCATTCTGACACATTATCAGATGCAAATTCTTATTAATTTGCCATTGTAATTGCTGTAATTTTGTGCCACCGAGAGTCTATATCATGGTCAGCGGGCAGTCGTGGCTCAATGGTTTAGTCTCTGGCGTACTAATCTGAAGGTCATGAGTTCAAGCTCCAGCACTGCCAAGCTGCCACTCTTGGGCCCTTGAGAAGACCCTTATCATCACTGACGCTGTCCTCTGATTTCCTAACAAGCTGGCATATGCAAGGAAACGAGTTTCACTGTGCTGTAATGTAAATGTGACAAACATTCCTTCTCTATTTCAGTGTTTCTGAGATAGTCTCTGGAGACTGCTACCCCAATCAGGATAAAGTAGTTACTGGAAAAGAATGAATGAGTCATTTTGCAATTGACAGGATCAGGTGAAGTTAGACAGGGAAATCTTTTACACAGTCACTGAAGAAAGTCTGCTGCAGAGCTCTTTGCTAATGGTGTGGGATGCTGTTTCGCAACTCTCTGTGACGTCTACATGACGTGTTCAGATGTGCAACGACAGCCCTTTAAGAAGCTCAGGCTGCATTCCAAACACACACATGTGTGGGCTAAATATCAAAGCTTTCACCATTTCTCTACCACTTCCTTGTTCCAATCTTCCTTCCACAAGCATCCACGCTTGCCTATCCTTCACTCCCCCTCTCCATAAGGAAAAGCTGACCTTGACTTCACACTCTAGGCTCAGATTACAGCAAATCTTTTTTTCAAACACGCATCCTCCCCAAATCCTATTTTTCCCCACATCTACTGGTTTTATATCTGAACCAGCAGCTATTCAAGAAAAACGGGAACTGAGACCGGGCTGGGCTGAGCTGAGTTTCATCTTTTTTTTCATCTTTGCTTCATTTCACCCACTGTGCATCAATTATGATTCATAGTTATGAATATTCACAGTGTACCTTCCTCTTGTTTTGCATTTCAGTAAATCTCACAAATCACTCTAGGCACTCAGGAAGGAGAGAAGTAGAAGACTTGAAGTTTTCTGCCATCATATTCAATTATTTAACAAGCTTCTTGATAGGTCATTTAAAGGGGTTCCATATACGTCTTTGCAACAGGCTTTTTACAGAGACAGCTTGTGAGCACAAATTTCTGAATGGTGTACTGCAAGACAAAAACTAAGGTGTTTTTTCAACCACTTTATATTTGCTTCAACTCACAGGATTAATCATATCCATAATGTATGAAGATGTTTTTACTCTTATCTTCTGAATTGTTGTCATGGGACCTTTGTTCTTTCTCGGTCTTACCTCTTACACTATTTTTCTGACTAATTTCAATCATTTCCAGTATTGGACCTGGAATGGTTATGTAATGGATTGTAACAACAAGCATAAGTAACAGATTAGGCTCAGTCTTTTTTTTTTTACGCTTTGCTAATGCTTTCATTATCATGTTGCTAAATGTTAATAAGAAAAATTAATGACATGGATTTTAACATGAGTTTTATATTGCTTGGAGCACAAAACTGGAGCAATGAGAGGCAGCAAAGTTAGTTCTAGAGAATTCGAACATGCTTTCTATCCACAACACATCCTACTCAATTATGCATTGGAAAAGTCTCTTTGCTCTTGCTCATAATAATAATAATAATAATAATAATAATAATAATAATAATAATAAAATGATTAAAATGAAGCCTAAACTTAATGTTGATTAAATTGTGATTGGAAAAGTCTTTATTCATTCATTCTTTCTTTTTCTTAGACAGGGCCATGGTGGATTCAGAGCTATTCCAGGAACATTAGGTGCAAGGCAGGAATACACCCTGCACAAATACACTAAGGTCTTAAGCACATGCCAAGAAATGCTGTAAAGCAAAGATGACTTCAAAAGTAATGAAATTAAATGTTTCAACATAAAAAAAAAATACTATAAAGAGCAGTAATCAGTAATAAACTATACAAAGTCAATACTTGGAGTGACAGCCTTTTTTTGTGCAGTTTTGTAAGGAAATTATCTGGTACATTTTACTGAGCATCTTGGAGAATCTGCAACAGTTTCACCTGAAACTTCCTGACTACTGCACTTATTTATTTTATTTTCCATGCAAAACCTAATAACCTTAATTTTTTATGTCTGAAAAGTGGTCTGTTACATAATATGCTGCATTCTTTACTGGCATTGTTGCGTAACATTAAATTTTTTGTTGCAAAGGTAATTTTTGGAAATGTAAAATGTTTCTTATATTATATAACCATAAAATCGTAAAATAACCATAATCATAAAATAAACATGTATAACAAGATTTGTATGAAAAAAGGGTGCCAAAGACTTATGCAGAGTATTGTACATCCACACATTTATTCAAACGTAGTTTAGAGGAGCCAATCAAACTAACAGCATATTATTGGGAAGTGGGAGGAAACTGGGAAACCTGAAAAACCCCCACATGGAGACAAGGAGAACATGCTCAAGCAGTAATTTTCCATGTTTTTATTTCTTCTTTGTTTTTGTCATTATCTTATATACTGTCCTATCAAATGCAAGAAGGCTTATTATAGCCATGGAAGTGACTATAGCAACAGTCTGGAAGTGGGGGCTAGAAAGTTAACTACATAAAACAATGTTTGCTATTTTCATATCATTCACTTACTACTAATCAAAACATATTTTAAATGTTGTAAATTGACCATGGTATGAGCAAAGTGACACAATCTGAATTTCTGAGTCTATTTTCTTTTCCTGGTGGAGGAAACTCAACTCAGGTTCATGTGAAGATGGTCTTTGCCTCCATCTTGTCTACTGTTATATCAGGGCAGTTTATTAGGCTTTGCTTCTTATATTGTTCTTTTAAATGGAATATACATAAGGCAGAATCAAGAGAGAAATAAAAAAAAATCTAAATAAAACAGTGGTACAGCAGATACAAATATCAGAAATGACAGGATGGAATAACTACTCAAAGGATATGAAAGGGGCAGCATAGTTGAGAATATTCATATCATATTCAGCAAGATGCAACCTTAAAGTGGTTTCATTCCATTTTTTTGTATTATTATAACATAGAAAAACTTTTAAACCTAATAGAGTAAATGTTTTGTCAAAATACACACACACACACACACACACACACACACACACACACACACACACACACATATATATATATATATATATATATATATATATATATATATATATATATATATATATATATATATATATGTATAACAACAAAAATTTACTCTAATATTTTTTTTTTTTTTACAACATTTCAGCCTAATCCATAGAGCATTTGGTAACCGTTGGTTTTATTTGCTATAGAAACTGTATCGGTATTATTTATTTGTATTAAGACCCATGGCAACTGGACATACTAGACATTTAAAAGTAAGGTAGATGTGCAAAAGCCATTATGTGCATACTGTACGAGCACTGGTTAAAAAATGCACATTAGTAAACTTTTTTATTATTACTTTATTATTTTATTTTACAAAGCCTGCTGCAGGTATTTATATTGCTCCCCCTACATGTAAGAACAGTTGGGTTTTGTGATCTATTTAAATAAAACCTGTGAAAGCAGAGAGTAAAACCCATAACACAGCAGCACATGTGCACTTTATCTAAAGCCCATATGGTTACTGCAGTGTAGTGAAACTCTCAGTCACGATGGGCTCACAAAGCGTTTTTCGAACAGCTACAGTGCAACTGCAGGCGTGAACTCAGAGGGATGTAGAGGACTCCCAAAGCAAACACTTCACTACAGGTCAAATGCAGGCTGATGACTGTGGAGTATCAAAAAAATCCAGACACACCATGACAGGACATGTGATGTTAAGGGAGATTAAATTAATAAAATCATTTTATCTGAAGACTGGGAACTACTCTTTGTCCCTGATGTGATCCAGTGGAGCAGAGATGCCATTTTGCTGCTCTAATATTATACTGTATGCTGACAGAATGGGCTTGACCAACGCTGCAAGAGAGGCATGAAGCAGTCCACTTTTCTTGTGGCTGAGCACTGATGCAAAAGCATGCTCTAATGATTTGATATGGACTGGAGAGAATTATGGTGCCTGGTTATGGCCTGAAAGCAAGCTAGCTTCCTCCAAGCTTATCAGTCTTATTAATATTAATAACCACTGCTTTGAATTATGACTTCATAAAGGTTAGGGGCTTCAGGAGATTAGGCATGAAAAATAATATCTATAGAAAAGAAAAGGATTTAGTGGGACCCTTTGCTATGAGCTACAGTAATTTAAATATCATTAAATTGTTGTGGACAAGGGTTAGGACACCTTGTGGTTAAGAGGTGAAACTGTAATAGGTCCATATACAGACATATATAGATTCAAACAAAATGACTAGGCTTGACAGTGAAATTGAAATATGAATATGAATTGAAATATTTAATGATTACAGAGGGGGAAATAAGTATTGGAAGTGTCAAAAATGTTTTCAGTAAATATATTTCCAGTGAGGCTATCAGTATTGACTCAAAAAATCCAGAAATATAAAGAATTTTGAAGTCCATAAATAAAGTTGTGTAATAAAGCGGAATGACTGTATGAAGAAATTAATGGGCCGCAGTATTCAGGTGTGATTTTGGATCATTCTTCTAAACATATTGTCTTTAAATCTTGTTCAAATGGATTCGAGTCAGTTGATTGACTGGACCATTCTAACACCTTGATTTTTGAGAGTTTGAGAATTGAGAGTTATCTTTGCTGTATGCTTTGGATTGTTGTCCTGCTGGAAGCTCCACCCACGTCTCATCTTCACCATCCTGGTGGATGGCAGCAGATTCCTCTCAAGAATCTCCCGGTAAAGGGCTCCATTCATCGTTGCTTCAATTATATGAAGTCTGCCAGTACCATGTGATGAAAATCAACTCCACACCATGATGCTTCCACCTCCAAACTTCACTGTTGGTGTAGTGTTTTAAGGATGCTGCTCAGTGCCATTTCTTCTCCAAACATGACGTGTAGTATGACAGCCAAACAGTTAAATTTTGCTCTCGTCTGTCCAGACTACACTCTCCCAGTATTTCATAGGCTTGTCCAAATGAGTTGTAGAAAACTTTAAAGGCGCTTCAAATTAGTAATGGAGTCTTGCGGGGTGAGCGTGAGCAGTGGAGTGCATTGCCTATTGTTTTCTCTGTGACGATGGTACCTGCTGCCTCCAAGTGTTTCTGGAGCTCTTTCCGAGTGGTCCGTGGCTCTTGGGCTTCTCTTCTGACTATTCTTCTGACTCCCTGGTCAGAAATGTTGTGAGGAGCTCCTGTGTGTGGCCGGTTGATGACGGAGTGATGTTGCTTCCACTTGTGGATAACGGCCCCAATGGTGCTTACTGGAGGATTCAGAAGTTTTGAAATACGTCTGTATCTGATTCCATCAGTATGTTTTGCAACAATAAGGTTGTGAAGGTCTTGGGAGAGCTCTTTGCTTTTACCCATCATGAGATGTTTCTTGTGTGACACCTTGGTAGCGAAAAGCCTTTTTATAGACCATCAATTTACTAACCCAGCTGATATTAATTTGCACAGATAGGGGGTATAATTATTTACGGATTTCAGCTGGTTCCTTGCCTTACCTTGCCTTGAAGAACTGCTTTTTCGTAGTGTGTTCAATACTTTTTTCCCCATGTCATTCCACTTTATTACACATAACTTTATTTATGGACTTTAATGTTGTGAATTCTTTATATTTTCATGTGAATTTCATGTGAATAGCCTCATTGGAAAAAAATAGAATTTCATGTGAATAGCCTCATTTACTGAAAAAAATGTTCCCTAACAGTAAGCAATGAAAATAGCATCAGTATGGACATCGGTAAAGACAAACCATCTGTTTAATTTTAGAGTATAAACATTAATACTAAAAAAACCTTGAAAAAAAACCCACTATAATTATAATTCATTTTGTCACTTGTCCAGATTTATCACATGACTCTGCTTCAACAAATAATAATGATAATAAAAAATAAAACAATAGCAGGAAAAGTAGAGTGTCAGTGTTTTGCAGAAATCTCTCTGCCCCTTGGCATGAACATGCACAGAAATAATCTAGAAGAAATTTACCCTCCAAATATTAAATGGTAATGAGTAGGAAGAGTTTGCAATATTGTATTATTATTAACATTTATTATGCTGAACCATTCCAATTTAAATTGTTCTTTGACAGTGTAAGAGATCTCACACACACACACACACACACACACACACACACACACACGCACACACACACACACACACACACACACACACACACACACACACCCAATTTAAAACAAGCTCAAAGGAAAATTGATAATCCTAAAATTATATGAGATATAAGAACTTGTAATATATCATGTCAACTATTTATTTGGAATGTAAACATTTTCTGTTAGAAATGTTTGTTGCAGAGAAAGGAAGGTTTGTACGCAGCATTGGATAGAGCAGCTGGATTAAGGAGGAGATGGGAATCTTTCTTAGTTTAATTATAGAGATTAATGTGACTTCTATATTTGATGGTAAACTGCAGCACATTAAAAGGGCACAGTAATGTTTCTGTATTATGGAGGTTTTTCACTGGGGAGATTCACTAAGACAAAAAGCTGGTAAGAAATTAACTGATATTATTCACAGATCTGTGGCTGCGGCTGTGGTTCAGGTGGTAGAGCGGGTTGTCCACTAACCGTAGGGTTGGTGGTTCGATTCCCGGCCCACGTGACTCCACATACCGAAGTGTCTTTGGGCAAGACACTGAACCCGAAGTTGCTCCCAATGACAAGTTAGCACCTTGCATGGCAGCTCTCCTAGCATTGGTGTGTGTGTGAATGGGTGAATGAGTCACAGTGTAAAGTGTTTTGGATAAAAGCACTATATAAGTGCGCCATTTACCATTTAGATCTGTGGTCTATTATATCTGCCCATGATCTTTTTGTCATTTGCATGATGTGGTGATGTACCTGAAAGCGAGCAATTTTTTTAAAAAACAAAATATAGGTGATATATACGGGCTAATGCATTATTACATAAAGCATTTTTTTTTCAAAAAAGTCTATTAAATAAAAACAAGCTGGTAGCAGAATTTTTTTATTATTATTTATTTATTTATTTTACACATTTTCATTTTATCATATGCATTATGCACATAAAGTTGATGAAAACTCGCAAGCTAATGATATTTTATTCATTCATTCTTTCTGTTCCTCACACACACACAGTTTTATCTTTGTGTTTGGCTTTCCCTTTAAAATTAACATACCTAAATAATAACCCTACACCTATCCATATCTATAATTTAGTTTAAAAAATGTGATGACTTCTGTTCTGTTCACAATCAAAAATAAACCAATGTAGCCCTGATATTAATGTGAACAGATTTCTTTGTCACCCAGAATGTGTCTCTAGCCAGGCAGAAGTATCACATTTGCATGGACCTATTTGTGTACACCACACTGTATATGTATATGACTTATTACATTCTGGACCTGCTCTCTCAATAGCCTAGGTCTTTGAGCTCTTCTGATAAACTCGCTCCTGGCTGTTCCACGGTCTTGGTTGAGACTAAAGGGTGACCGTGCCTTTGCAGTCACTGATCCAAGGCTGTGGAACAGCCTACCCCTTATTATCAGGAGCATCTTTTTCAAATAAGAACAAAACACATATCTTTTCACACTTCCATTTTGAATTTCCAATATTTATTACATTTTTGTTATTGTTATTATTGTTATTTCATCTCATAGCATTATTTATTTATTGTGCCCTGTCTGTATTTTTAGTTAAAATTTTTATCCTTATGTATGTACAGCACTAAATACAATGGTTACTATTGTTGTTTTTAATGTGCTTTATAAATAAAACTTACGTTTTTATTGGAATATTTGTGTATCTCACACTGCATAAGAATTATGACAATGAGCATATTACAGCGGACAAAGAGATGTTCGTGTAATAGATAGTGGTAAGGTAGAGTGATTATGTAAAGCACTGTAGTGGGAGTATTGATATGTTCAATTTGCTCATGTGGGTGTTGACCCAATTTGGTTGGCTGGTTAACCTTACGAATACTGCATTGATTAAAGAGGCTGTTTCACACACCTACAGAAACTGCCACACTGCCATCATTCATCACATTGAACTTCTAACCATACAATCACATCTTATTCAGATCAATTCATAGATAAACATTAGAGCATACATATATCTAGTGAACTAGAAAAACATTAGATTAACAAATGAACAATTAATTTGTCTTTCTCTAAAGTCTCTCGTGTTCATCCTCATGAATCTTGAAATTCGTGGCACAGACTTAGGAATGTTCATATCAGGTGACATGAACGAGATTGCATCCACTATCTCTCAGGGTACAAGGAAGACATGCATCAATACTCTTCAAATGACGAATAAAGACCTTCCTCTTCACCAAACACTTGAATCAGCATTGTGTATATCTATTTTTATTACTTCTTGTCTTGTTTTATTTTCATACTTATTTTCATAATAACTTTTCCAGCAGCGTAATTAAGAGTGATGATACTCTTAGTCCTTGACCTAGTAAACTGGCATGAGGATGTTTTTTTTTTTTTTTATTTAGTTTTTTTTTATAGAGACTTCTGTAAATTGCCCGGGATTAGGGCTTGTGCTAAATGCCATTAAAATGTAACTGTAATAACTGTAATTAATGAATTGTATACAGTATATTATAAATCTAGGATATACTGTATATTATGAATATCTACATAAATAAGACTTAAGTGATCGATTGTTTGCAATGGTATCTTGATATTTTTTTATTATTATTATTTGTATGTAATGTGTTATTGGACTATTAAATACACACTATTTGGGTTTATGTGGGATGTACAACCTCAGCTCCTGAACAGTTGCATCCTCCTACAGCTTCTGGATTTATAAGGTTTTGATTAAGTGCATAAGATTTGCCATATGTCATGTCAGGCTTTGGGAAATATTAACAAGAATACTCACAGACAGTGGCTGCTGTAGTAGAGGATGGAAGATGATTTACTCAGTGTAGGCCAGGTGAGATAAAAGCTTTTTCTCTGGAGTCCACATGCCCCTTCCTTTCTGCATTCTCAGTACCACATACACCACACTCCTGAAACACAACAAGATGTAACTATACCAATGGATAATGATTCTCTCTCTCTCTCTCTCTCTCTCTCTCTCTCTCTCTCTCTCTCTCTCTCTCTCTCTCTCTCTCTGGAAAAAATGTCATTTTTTGATTCACAAATTATAACAACAAAACAGGCAGCAGAGATGATAACAAGAGAAGCTAAGACATTCCATTTAAACAGCCCTCGACCAAACCAGAAGAAACTGTCGGGATGGGCGGCAACAATTCTGGGATGGACGGACAAACCCACTGCTAGTAAATACTAGCGACCTTTGTCAGAGTGGCCACCTGGCCGAATGTTGCAATAAAACCATAACTCAACCCCCCAGAATGCCACAAGTGGGTTGAGAAACAAGCCCTTCTCTTGGACTCACCAAAACCAGATGGCTTACCCAAGAGATAAAACCCAAGATCCTTCACCCATAAAGTGATAACTGCAATTCCCTTGCTGAATCAGTACATTCCACAATCAGGGCACTCCACAGAAATAGTGACTGCGAAAATTAATACATCTGTAAAACAAATGCAATCATCTATTTTCTGCCATGCCTCCTTCAGGACTTTTGTTAGCAACAATTGTTGCATTTATTTAGAATGTATTACTATAATAGTACTAGTATGATTATTGTTTTACTATGAATAGAGTATTTAACATATGTTGTGTGTGGTATGTATGTGTTCATGGAATAATTTTCTGATAAATAAAAGTAAGGAAATTCAGATAGGATGGCATTATATGTACATGTTAGTATTTTGGACAAAGTTTAATCCAGGCATCATGAAAAGGCATGGAACCAAACATCTGCCGTGACAATGGACTGAGTAACATCATGGGCAGAGCATATGGCTTACACCCAACCCTAAGACAATCTCCGGTTGGTTGGAACCCTTAGAGGGCGGGACTAACCAGAAAGAGTTGAAATCCAACTCTCTACTTTCTTCTTTTTTAAGGCTACACACTCTGTGTTCTCTCTGCTCTCTTGGCTCGCTATTATCAACTCATTTCACCTCATCGGTGGCAGTGGGAGTCTTCAATCAACATCTGTTTGGAGACCCAGCCTGGAGCTCCCCATTTTTCAAAACTCCCGCCACCAGCTCTCCAAACATCCCTCATTCTAGACGCCAATACATTCAGCATTCTGACTGGTCTTCCGAGACGCCATTCAAACTCCGACCAGACGAATGAATAACCAATGCGGGAATCCCCTCAAGACCACGATGGAATGAGGAAACCCCCTCAAACGGGCAAGCTCAGTACCTCCAGACTCTAGCTAAGACTGGTGCATATAATAAATTTAAAGCCCTTCTAAAGATGTGAAATCAGATAATTGATGATAAAATTGATGGTTTGTTCAGGTCATGGTCTGTAAAATAACATCTTTTGTTATAAGCTTGGAACTTCATTCACTCTTCTAAACCATTTTCACCAAGCTTGCTTGCGTGTGTATGTGTATATGTGTGTCTTTATGTGTTAGATTAGTTTCTGTGTCATAGAATAGCTCAATAAAATCTCATCTGTTTTTAAACACACGTGCCTTAGTTGTTTACAAGGGCCACTGCCTTGAATTGCCAATCTTTCTACATGCTCTTCAAATAACGTTTCACCGAATTTAGGATATTATTGCCTGTGACCACTGATGTAATATCTAAGGCATAATTAATGATTACACAAGTTGAACTTATCGGCGGACAAATAGTTGATCAGAATTACTAAATTAGCCAAATTTCCCCTTTAGCTGATTTGCTAGTCTATCCTGCATATTTGGTGGAGAATACAAAAGCTCAATTTAAACAGCTCATTTTCCCTACAACTGTATGCTGCCCTGTGTACTGTGTGTAGTCTGCATGACCTATACGGAGCAGTGACTCAATACATGAAAGCTCAATATTTTCTTGTTTGTACAGAAATATGATAGAACCGTGGTTTTATTATGGAGTTCAGTAAGGCAGTTGGCCTAAAACCAAATAGTTCATCTGCCTTTAGTATCATGTTTATGAACTTGCTCAAGTTTGGTGAGCATGGATCTGTATGTCTACATATTGCAGATTTATACTGCAAATCAGAAATGTGCACCACCATTAACCACTGAAAAGGATAAAAACACGTCTACCTTTTCCTATGCTCAAAGCACTTTGTGCTAGATTCAAGTCATTTTGTGTGGTTTAAAGTTGTAGTTGTGGTGGGATTTTTGCTGAAACCTGTCAACCCTCCACATGAGCTCCAGCAACCTGTTCTTTAAAGCGGAACTTTAAAGTGAAAACCTGATGCTCACACATTTTTTTTTTTTGTGAAGGGGTGGTCGGGGGGGGGGGGCACCTATAGTTGTATCCCAAATGTAATTTGCACTAAATGGAAACATAGCCTACACGCTTATCAACCATGCCTTTCATACTTTATATACCCATGCATCAGATTCATATTAAGATAATGTAAGCATAAGCAATTAAACTAATGCTGAAAAGATTGCATGATTGAGAATTCCTTTAAGGAAAACTTTCAACCAAGTTTTTGGTTTTTGAACTTTCACAACTGACTTTTTTTCTCACAAGTCCATGTGAATATGTGAAAACATGAAAATGTGTGTTTCAGGGGTGGAAGGAATAAGAGTGCACACATGAAATATAAAATAGCACTTTTTTTATTTTTAAAACAAAACAGAGCAGATCTTTTCTTATGATACCACCCACAAGCCTAAAATTAATCTAACCATGATCTTCCAGTCTGATCTAAATTGGTCTGTTAAATATATCAGTTATGCCCTATAGTCTCAACTCAGCCACATTCTACAGTTGTATAAAAAATCCTGCAGGTTTTTTTTTCTGTCCATCATCCTACTGTCTTTTCCTCAAATTTTAGAGATTAGTGAGAATGACATAGCCAATATATTTAGTAGAATGTGCAACCTTCATATTTCTTTCTCATTTTTACACTGTCACTAATTATGTGGTAAGCTGAATGAATGCACTGAGCTGAAATAGGTGGAGCACCACCTAAAAATGTTTCCCTCTTAGAGACACAGGGATAAAATGTTATTTTCCAGATTTCAAACAGAGACTTTTCCCATTTCTTACAATGAGATTTTGTGGATTTTCACCTCTCTCCAACATAAATAAGCAAATTTAAATTCAAACTAAATACAAAAGACATAAATTGCTTTATCTATAACAAATAAAAACCAACAAAACTTATGGCTACTAAAGGAGAAATCACACCAAATGTTTCTATTCGTTGCACAAGATTCTATTTCAACCCACAAATGAAACTTAAATCCTTAGAAATCTTTTGAAAATTGCATTACTCTTTCTTTTTTTTTTTTTTTTTAGTCATCAGTATCAGTGCTATTAGTATTTCAAAGGCGTTTACTCAGTTAATTTAGCCCTTTAGAGATCGCCTCTGCTGGATTACTTTCTTTCTTGATTCTTTCCATTAAGGCCCTCGCTCAAAATTGCCATGAGAGCCATTAACTCCACATACTACTATATTAATACTAAAATTGGCATGAAAGTTTTAAAGTGTGAAATAGTTTTTCATTGTTGGAGCTTGTATGAAGCTTATTATGCCAATAAAAATAAGGGAGAGGATATAAATTTTCCCACAATATGACAAAAAAATAAAATAAATAAATGTAGAGAAAATATTTTTTTAATTATTTAACTGAGTGTTTGCTTGTAATGTGATCAAACATAATTAGTACAATATATGTAGGCCTACTTATAATAATTTGCTATTTATTGTGTTTTGTAAACAATGTGTTTTATGTACCTCATATACTGGTTGAATTGCAGAGCTAGACAACAAATAGCATTACAAATAGCAGACTATGACAATGATTGAGGCCTTGGAAAGGAGGATCTCCACCTATCTCTGCAGGTGGCTGAGTCTGCCTTGCAGCCTGAGCAGTACAGCATTATATGGAAGGAGCAACAAACTCTACTTCTTTTCAATAGCACCACCAAGGAGTTCACGTTGTCTCATATAAGGGAAACAAGCAGCACAGGGTCTCCAGTGACATGACACTAAGGTTGCTATGGACAGGCAGGAAGTGGAGGGCCCACAATAAGTTGAAGCCACAAGGCAAAATATGGGATGGTGACTAGTGCATGAACTGGGATAGGACACACCCCCAAGCCCAGATACAACAATCCTTGGCAAGGACAGAAGAGGCTAGTTCAGGAAGAGGTGCAAGCAGGCACGGAAGAAGCGTGTACCTGCAAGACAGCAGGAGCAAGGCTGCAGAGAGCCTGGACAAGATGGGACAGCATGCTGGAATGGAAGATCACCTGGACAGACATCTGACAGACACATCCCCAGTGCACAAAATTCTTGACTCAGGCCTTCTACGATGTCCTGCCAAGTCCTCCACATTAGTGGCAAGAGTGTGTTACCACAATCCCCTCTTTGTCATAGAACAAGGCCTCTAGAACATGCCCTAAACAGCTGTCAAAAAACTCTTGGCGGGCTGAAGGGTGTTGCAGAAAGCATCTCTTCTGCCATCAATAGTAGCAAACACCACCGCCCTCCCAGCATGATGATAACCCTTCTGAGAACCAGACAACAGCCTCAGATACAACCCAGAACACCAGCAGGCCTACTCACCAAGGCATCAGATTGTCAGCTAAGAACTGACCTATGCAAGCAGCTCAACAATTGGCAATGATAGAGCTGACAATGCCCTGGGAAGGCCACATTAAGAAGGTGAATGACAGGAAGTGTGCCAAATATCAGGAGCTGGTGGAAGAGTGCTGAAGGCAGAGACAATGTGCATACTGTGAGCCAACAGAATTAGGGTGCAAGTCCTGATGACCTCAGGAAACATCACTGATGATGAGTCCCAGTGCATCCT
Organism: Ictalurus punctatus; assembly: GCF_001660625.3. Classification (NCBI taxonomy): domain Eukaryota; kingdom Metazoa; phylum Chordata; class Actinopteri; order Siluriformes; family Ictaluridae; genus Ictalurus; species Ictalurus punctatus. Next base: position 3,436,916 of record NC_030429.2, read on the forward strand.
AGGATGTATCTTCTCATCTGTGTTACTGTGGCCTTCAGTATAAAACTTGTATTGAAATCTCATTATTTGTGGCTCTACCAATAAAATATCAATCTAATATACAGTAAGACTGACAGTATATTTCTGTATATTTCATTAGGCTGCACTGAGTATACTCGGTTTTTAAACAGACTGAGAAGAGCTGATCTGACTGAATGTCAAAGAACTGACCACTAATCACAACACTTTCAAACTTTACCCCTTTTTCCATCTGCACCATTATGAACTATTACTAACTATGCTGATGGCCACAAAAATGCCAAAAATATACAATGTGCCAATCTTATGGCTGTGCTCCGTGACCACAAAAATAGAACCCATTTTCTTGCTTTCACTGCACAAATATAACAGTGTTATCACTGAAAAAATTTAGGCAGAGTATTGCACGACTACCCTTATCAGACTGGACAACTAATTAATTTTTATGGCACTTTAAAGGTCAAAATTGTTATTTATTTAATGGAAAAGATTATCAGCAGGACTGTCCTCTCCCCATCTTGTTCCCAATTTCAGCTGTAATGAGTACAGGCACAATGTTGCTGCTCTCAGCTAGACTGTCTGAGGAATCACAGCTATATATAAACCATAAAGCAGAACATTATCTAACAAACCAAAAACATAACTTAGAATATGAAAATCATTTAAATGCCACAATGACCAAATTACATAAGTTATTAAGAACAGCACAAATAATGGTCTGAAAACTAAATACAAGTTTAAAGCCTGTTCAGATAAAAACAATGGTCACAATTAAAAAAAAACAAACAAACAAACATATAAGGCTGGATTCAGAGCCAAGTTGCGCAAAAGGATTTAATACAGAAACTTGCACATGGGTTTCCGTATTCATGAATATTCATTTCTCTTCATTTCTCATATTACTTCAAATGATTGTGTTTGTTTGTTTGAGGTCTTCTTCTTATTGTTGTTGTTAAATGTAACAGAGTAATATAAAATCACAGACCTACTTACAGAAAAACTACATTGTATTGCATGTGGGAATGATTCTGGGTTGGGATCCTGACCTACTGAGGTTTAAACAGATGGCTAAAGCTTTAGAGTAGAAGAAGATGAACACTTGTGATTTAAGATGGATGTGTAAGTTTTAATGTAATAAGGCAAGTTCAGAGTGTTCTACCAAATAAAGGAATATTAAATAAAGGAACACAAGCAGAGTACACAAAGAAATCAAGGAAAAAACAGACTTACAATTAGTTCAATAGAGTTCAAAGGTGCTGCAAAAACCACACCATCAGCAACAACAGAGAAAGTACAGCACAAAATCAAACAACTTTGAACAAATACAATTTCCATGAAGCAACATTAAATGAAAAGAGCTCAGTCTTTGATTTTCTTTAAAGAAGAAGCAATGCTTCTGTTTGAGTCAAAGGCAAACTTTGCCCCTTGTTGTTTCATTGATCCACAAAAACATTATGAGCCTTCAAAATGTCATTTACACTGCAACACTACTAGAGTTCTGCATTTAGCATCACTAAAAGCGAGCAGCCTTCACCCTGAAGATCAAAGTGGAATTTACAGACACTCAATTCATAATTTGTGTTAATAAATGAGTCTGGACAGTAACTAAAGGCAATACACAGACTGGATAATGAAAGTAAACACATTGGAAAACACCAGACAAGTGCTACAGTGTATTTACCCAGCTAGCTAGAGATAGCGGTCAAATATTAATTTGTTGAGGCACAGAGCTATTTCTGATGCAGATAGACACATTGCAGGCAAACATGACACATGCATGCTGCTGTGTACCTGTTACTAAGAAACTGACAATCAAAGTGATGTCAAGAAAAGGTTTGCATCCAAATTGCCTTCATACACTTCTGAGTTCATGATTCCATCAATCAACAGAAGCTCACCAACACCACTGTAGGAAAAACAGCCCTAGCCACCTCAGTCAGTGCAGTTTGGTTGGAATTCTTCTCCTGGCTTTTTACCATCAAGTCCATCTAAGTTAAATTTAGATTCATATGAATCTCCAAGCTGCTGTCTTTATGTTCATATATATATATTTTTTATTTCACCCTTGCTTTCTTATTCTTGGGGCTGATGAATGGTTTCTGCCCCATTACTCTCCCTCTCCAATGATGCTCATTGATCCTGTTTTGAAAAACTGTAGTGCTCTAGTTGTATCTCGTAATTCTCATTCATGGCTGAAGCAATCACTGATGCTTTTACTTGCCTGTTTTTATTGATTCGACTTACAATTACCCTGCCCAGTCTGCTGGTGGTCTTTCTGAGTCCACCTGTACACTGTCTGTTTGCATTCATTCTTCACCCCCTAATTCTTTTTTTTTTTTTGATGACCAGGAGAATAGAATGGCCTTCTTTGTGCAAACAGATGATGTTAGAAGTTTCTTCAAAATGTACTTCCCTTTTCTTAGTTTGCAAATTTACTTTTAACCAGCTGGTCACAAGGTAACTTATAATGGATGGATGTAGTCAGTTACCTTCAATGCCATACAGGTTCCCCTAGCAGAGGTGCAGTTTGTAATCTGTTGTATCATTGTCATGTTATACAGTATACAGTGAGGGAAAAAAGCATTTGATCCCCTGCTGATTTTGTACGTTTGCCCACTGACAAAGAAATGATCAGTCTATAATTTTAATGGTAGATTTATTTGAACAGTGAGATACAGAATAACAACAAGAAAATCCAGAAAAACACATGTCAAAAATGTTATAAATTGATTTGCATTTTAATGAGGGAAATAAGTATTTGACCCCCTCTCAATCAGAAAGATTTCTGGCTCCCAGGTGTCTTTTATACAGGTAACGAGCTGAGATTAGGAGCACACTCTTAAAGGGAGTGCTCCTAATCTCAGCTTGTTACCTGTATAAAAGACACCTGTCCACAGAAGCAATCAATCAATCAGATTCCAAACTCTCCACCATGGCCAAGACCAAAGAGCTCTCCAAGGATGTCAGGGACAAGATTGTGGACCTACACAAGTCTGGAATGGGCTACAAGATCATTGCCAAGCAGCTTGGTGAGAAGGTGACAACAGTTGGTGCGATTATTCGCAAATGGAAGAAACACAAAAGAACTGTCAATCTCCCTCGGCCTGAGGCTACATGCACGATCTCACCTCGTGGAGTTGCAACGATCATGAGAACAGTGAGGAATCAGCCCAGAACTACACGGGAGGATCTTATCAGTGATCTCAAGGCAGCTGGGACCATAGTCACCAAGAAAACAATTGGTAACACACTACGCTGTGAAGGACAGAAATCCTGCAGCACCCGCAAGGTCCCCCTGCTCAAGAAAGCACATATACATGCCCGTCTGAAGTTTGTCACTGAACATCTGAATGATTCAGAGGACAACTGGGTGAAAGTGTCGTGGTCAGATGAGACCAAATTGGAGCTCTTTGGCATCAACTCAACTCGCCGTGTTTGGAGGAGGAGGATTGCTGCCTATGACCCCAAGAACACCATCCCCACCGTCAAACATGGAGGTGGAAACATTATGTCTTGGGGTTGTTTTTCTGCTAAGGGGACAGGACAACTTCACCGCATCAAAGGGACGATGGACGGGGCCATGTACCGTCAAATCTTGGGTGAAAACCTCCTTCCCTCAGACAGGGCATTGAAAATGGCTCGTGGATGGGTATTCCAGCATGACAATGACCCAAAACACACGGCCAAGGCAACAAAGGAGTGGCTCAAGAAGAAGCACATTAAGGTCCTGGAGTGGCCTAGCCAGTCTCCAGACCTTAATCCCATAGAAAATCTGTGGAGGGAGCTGAAGGTTCGAGTTGCCAAACGTCAGCCTCGAAACCTTAATGAGTTGGAGAAGATCTGTAAAGAGGAGTGGGACAAAATCCCTCCTGAGATGGGTGCAAACCTGGTGGCCAACTACAAGAAACGTCTGACCTCTTTGATTGCCAACAAGGGTTTTGCCACCAAGTACTAAGTCATGTTTTGCAGAGGGGTCAAATATTTATTTCCCTCATTAAAATGCAAATCAATTTATAACATTTTTGACATGAGTTTTTCTGGATTTTCTTGTTGTTATTCTGTCTCTCACTGTTCAAATAAATCTACCATTAAAATTATAGAATGATCATTTCTTTGTCAGTGGGCAAACGTACAAAATCAGCAGGGGATCAAATACTTTTTTCCCTCACTATATATATATATATATATATATATATATATATATATATATATATATATATATATACAGTATCTCACAAAAGTGAGTACACCTCTCACATTTTTGTAAATATTTGATTATATCTTTTCATGTGACAGCACTGAAGAAATGACACTGTGCTACAATGTAAAGTAGTGAGTGTACAGCTTGTGTAACAGTGTAAATTTGCTGTTCCCTCAAAATAACGCAACACACAGCCATTAAGGTCTAAACCGCTGGCAACAAAAGTGAGTACACCCCTAAGTGAAAATGTCCTAATTGGGCCCAATTAGCCATTTTCCCTCCCTGGTGTCATGTGACTTGTTAGTGTTACAAGGTCTCAGGTGTGAATGGGGAGCAGGTGTGTTAAATTTGGTGTCATCGCTCTCACACTCCCTCATACTGGTCACTGGAAGTTCAACATGGCACCTCATGGCAAAGAACTCTCTGAGGATCTGAAAAAAAGAATTGTTGCTCTACATAAAGATGGCCTAGGCTAGAAGATTGCCAAGACCCTGACACAGCTGCAGCACAGTGGCCAAAACCATACAGCGGTTTAACAGGACAGGTTCCACTCAGAACAGGCCTCGCCATGGTCGACCAAAGAAGTTGAGTGCACGTGCTCAGCGTCATATCCAGAGGTTGTGTTTGGGAAATAGACGTATGAGTGCTGCCAGCATTGCTGCAGAGGTTGAAGGGGTGGGGTGTCAGCCTGTCAGTGCTCAGACCATACGCCGCACACTGCATCAAATTGGTCTGCATGGCTGTCGTCCCAGAAGGAAGCCTCTTCTAAAGATGATGCACAAGAAAGCCCACAAACAGTTTGCTGAAGACAAGCAGACTAAGGACATGGATTACTGCAACCATGTCCTGTGGTCTGATGAGACCAAGATAAACTTATTTGTTCAGATGGTGTCAAGCATTTGTGGCGGCAACCAGGAGAAGAGTACAAAGACAAGTGTGTCTTGCCTACAGTGAAGCATGGTGGTGGGAGTGTCATGGTCTGGGGCTGCATGAGTGCTGCCGGCACTGGGGAGCTACAGCTCATTGAAGGAACCATGAATGCCAACATGTACTGTGACATACTGACGCAGAGCATGATCCCCTTCCTTCGGAGACTGGGCTGCAGGGCAGTATTCCAACATGATAACGACCCCAAACACACCTCCAAGACGACCACTGCCTTGCTAAAGAAGCTGAGGATGAAGGCGATGGACTAAACCCTATTGAGCATCTGTGGGACATCCTCAATCAGAAGGTGGAGGAGCACAAGGTCTCTAACATCCACCAGCTCCGTGATGTCTTCATGGAGCAGTGGAAGAGGACTCCAGTGGCAACCTGTGAAGCTCTGGTGAACTCCATGCCCAAGAGGGTTAAGGCAGTGTTGGAAAATGATGGTGGCCACACAAAATACAAAATGACCCCATTTTGGCTCAATTTGGACATTGGACATTTGGACATTCTCAGTTAGGGGTGTACAGACTTTTGTTGCCAGCGGTTTAGACATTAATGGCTGTGTGTTGAGTTATTTTCAGGGGACAGCAAATTTATATATATATATATATATATATATATATATATATATATATATATATATATATATATATATATATATTTTTTTTTTTTTTTTTTTAAAGAAATTAATAGATGAGGCACACAAAGAATTGTTTAGTTATTTAATGGTATTATAAATACTGTCTAGGTCTACAGTTATAGTCATACTATAGGCTAAGGCTATTATTTAAAATATTTAATTGTTTGTTTCCAAAACACAAGGAATCCCAGATTTTCACTTTGTGATTTATCAATGAAAAATAATGCTGATAGATCACTGCATATTACTCATAAAGCCACAAATGTGCCAGGGTATGTCTGTGCCTTGTTTTAGTGCATGACAAATCAATTTATGAATAATATTTCAGTTTTGTTTTCATAAAAAAAAAACAGTATTATCCTATATGCAGATGATCTGCTGTTGCAGACAATATGCTTAGAACTGCCATCCAGATTTAGCAACTTAATGTGTAGTCTTAAACACTAACATGAGTCAATTCTTATAAATTTATGAGGAATATAAACACTTAGAGGTGCGCTAAGAGGTGGTCTCAGGAGACATTAACACATCCAGTCTTCGATGAAAATCAGTTCTAGAATCCCACTGCACCAGTGAAATTTAAATGTCACACCCTCTTTTGTGCCACTAGTATTAACAAGCAATGATATAGCGGCTGGCAAAAACTGTAACCCAAAGCACAGCAAACATCTAACATTATGACAACTATGATAAGCATTTTCAGTGATTGTAAGATGACAGGCAATTTATTGCAGTATATGACACATTTATGACATAATTTCAGTCTTATGATACCTATTTCTGTGGTGTCTATAGTTCACATATTATATATATTATCTATAGTTACATATGTTATATTCAAAGATCTAGCCCAGGAGGTGGCATCATGTCTACATTTACATTTGTGGTATTTCACAGACGTCCTTATCCAGATTACTAATTATCAATTGGTAATTTTATACACCTGAGCAGTGTAGGGTTAAGGTTGCTCAAGGGCAGTGGCAGCTTAATGCTGGGATTTGAACTCATGATTTATAGGGTTAGGGTTAGGGACAGATAAATGTCTTAACCACTTACCTACCAATGTCTCTTTTACATCTGTACATTCTCACATAATCTCACATTCTCACATGATCAGCACACTAAACTATTGTAAAACTACATGTTTAGAATGTGATATTGAAAAGAGAACCAATTACAGTACAAAATAAAAGTGTTTCAGAGTTCGTAGAACATTTTCTCAGAATATATTTTGATTTGTTGCTGAAACATTGGGAACTATTGCTAAATTGTAAACAAACAAACAAACAAACAAACAAAAAAACTCTGACGTTACCAAATGCCTGATTTCAAATACTGCAACATAGACAAACTGATTAGCTAAATTCTTCAGTTGGAAAGTATTACAACCTTAGCTCCAAAACAAGCACACAACAGCCAGTAGTTGGGCATATTTAACCTCATATTTGCAGTGAACATGGAATGACTGCTTACAGAATTAACGTATAATACTGAGTAATTTATACTGATAGAGAAATAGAAAAATGCCAATCAGATACAATTAATATATGAGAGTGGCTGAGTAGTTGCTATTATGTCATAAATCCCATATCAGCAGCCTCAATTCTTCTCTGCTTGGAGCAGTTGTAGATTCATGATGTGTATGTAAAGGGCCCCATCGATGGTTCGAGCTCAGGGGCCCCCACCACCTTGGACACAAAAATGTGTAGAGAAATTTGGTCAGTTGGATTAATTTCCAAAGCTCAAACAGTAACATACATAAGTCCTGCTGCCACCCAAATTCAGTCCCAAGCACAAATAATGCCTGCTAGCTATATTAGCTCTGAGCTAAATAAGCCATGTTGATTTTTCAACACCTCTGGCAATCACCTGTTAAATGTTGTTAGCATAGTGGTGCTGCAAAGATTTGCCTGAGACTAGTTGCCTAATGCTAACAGGCAGGGACAGATCGCTCTCGATCTGTGTAGCTCATGGGGTATTTCTCCTCAAATGGTTGAACAGTCTGCCCAATATAAATAGGGTTTGCTCAGCAAGAAAACATAGAGAGAACATTGGTTATACTTCATGGTCAATACAATATTTGATATGTAGTATTTGGTAACATGCTGTCTGAAATCTGAGGTGACACAGGAGTACAATAGATTAAATGGATAATAACCAATGTAGCAAAGAACAAAGACACGACAGAAACATGCCATGTGTAATATAGGTTCACATTAAATTTTTTGTTTGTTTTTCCTTCCACAATATGAAAACAACTTTAGATTGGACCAAATACTGAACGGTCAATGGTCAAACAGGTCATGCAATAGTTTAATAAGTTGCAAATGAGGCTTAAGGATATAGCTTAAGGTGGAAGGAAAACCATAATGATTGTGTCACATTGAGTGTCTGTCAAAATATCTTAAATTTCTGGGGCTAAATTGAGAAGTACAGGGCAATAATCAGGCTTCCATGGCAAATGAGATTTTAGTGCAGAGAATTGAATTTTCCATCATTCTAGTTAATGGCTGCTGGCATTTTGCGGTAGGCCTGGATATGAGAATTACTCCATTCTTCTCCTACAGCTACAACAATCTATCAGTCTGGGCATAATTATTCCTGAGGCACTGTCACAATGACAGCCCTGCCACTGGCTTTCCTGTCTGGAAGTGAGTATAAAAATGGCTAATCAAGCCAGCATGGAGGATAGCAAGAGAAAAGGACCAATTCCACAAAAATAAACAAAAAATAAATACATATATACAATCTAGGAATTATAACACATGACAGCAGCACCAGCACTATCCCTTCCCCTTTCTTTAACCTATCCTCTTCTCTGAGTTGGCTTATGTGAAATTGTGTGACCATGTTGGAAAGGGACAGAATAGGGACAGGGAAGACGTGTATGGGCTGAATTCAGCTCCAACTATCTCAGGAATGAGGCTGTTTTAAAACAAAGACGCACCTGCTCCCACTGGAACCAAACAATTCAAGCAAGAATTAGTGAAGCCATGATAGATATTGCCTGGACTCACACATTTTTTTCTAAATGGAACAAATTCCCTTTGCCTGCTGGATGAGCACCTGACTGACTCCAGCATGCAAAGCAACCAAAATCTTGCAAGGCAAGTGTCAAGGTTGCAAACCTATATGAATTAGTTGCAATGATCCTCATGTTTATAGGCTCATGTTATTTCCCAAGAGCAGCAGCTCCCACATTAAGAAGACTATATTGTAGCCCTGGTGCCTGAGGAAAGATTAGGCTATCTCATTCCACACATGGATGAGTGGCTCTTTGGGCCTCTGGTATCATCCCTTCCCTACCTCATCTAACAATCCAGCAGTGGAAGTCATATATATATACTCTCTATTGGATTACATTGCCAATGAGCCACCTGCCGTCCAAAGCCATATTAAGGCCAGACCAGTTAAAAAGATGTAGGGAACCTGAATCATTCTCAGCAAACAGTGCAATTTCTGTTTGAGACTGACTCATGCTTGTTTCCATTCCAGTCTTCTTAAAAATGAACACAGTTGACACCTCTCAAAAAACTTAATGAACAATGGAACTATCTGCACTGCTTTATTCAATTTTCAATTCAAGCTTGTGTAGCGCTTGTAACAATGGACATAATGCAGAAATATATCAATTCAGGATATAAATGTTAAATTTATGAATGTATCCCTATTGAGCAAGCCAGAGATGACAATGTCAAGGAAAAACTCCTTGCGACAATATGAAGAAATAACCCTGAGAGGAATCAGACTCAAAAGGGAACCCATCCTCATCTGGGTGACAATGGATAGTGCAATTACAAATAATTCCCTTCTATAATTATGTCCAACTTTATCACTTATATTTCTTTATGCATTCATCAGGTCTTGACTTTATGTGGCCTTGTGTCATAATTTCCGATTTATACATCTTCCCAACTCTGAAATGCCATATTCAAATGCTTCTTTACCAACAAGTCAACTGTCCCCATATGATTTCCATTTACACTATAGTGACCTATGTATGAACAACTAAAAGAGCTCTTACTTACCACATTTGGAGGTTGACAAACTGCACTGATGGAATAGCTCACAAATTTCATGCACAAATCGAATTTGCTTGATATTTCCACTAGAGAAGATTCCTAACTGTATACTTATGCAAAAAATATTAGTCAAATGATTTATTATACAGTATTTACATATTCAGAGGTAAATAATCCACATTTGGTTGTTTTCGATGGTGTGTTACAGTCACCTAAAATATACTAAAACGCACATTTCAAACAATTCGCCAAATTGCCTTTGTAGCCTTAGGGATGGGATATTGATATCTCATGTAGCAGGGATTTGACCACTATTATCCTCTAGTTAAGGTTTGTGGGTTTTTTTGTTTATTGTTTTTGTTTATACAGGGGAAGGCAAGTATATAAAAGTAGCCTAGTGGTAGCCCTCACCTATTACACACAAACACCTTTAGTGGAAATTACTCTGTACATATTGACTCTAATGGTGCTTTCTGCTGGACACTGCAGCATGGCCTGGTAAATTATCCATAATGCTCCATGGTGCATGTTGTATTTCCTCTGCCAAATGAGCCGGCCAGAGCTAAAAATAATATAGACCATTGATTGATCGAACACAATTGTCATAGAATCATCCTGTAATGTGTCTGGCTGGAATCGATTCTTTATTGGCACAAGAACCTTTAATAGTAGGCTGAAGAGTAGTCTCTGTCACTCTTACACTTTTTAACAATACTATTTCAGGCAGATTTAAGAGGCCATCCATTTAAATGATTTGAGCAATTTTAAATAGCAATTTAACGCTTCAGATTCATTTTTATTTAATAGTGCTTAGTTCTATCTTAAAAATCTTAAAAATCTGCACAGTGGTTAGCATTGCCACCTCACAGCTCCAGGGTCCCTGGCTCAATCCTGAGCTCAGGTTACTGTCTGTGAAGTGTTTTGCATGTTCTACTCTCATGTTCACATGGGTTTCCTCTGAGTTCTCCAGCTTCCTCCTGCTGTCCAAGAACACGTGTGAATGGTGCCTTATGATTGACTGCCATCCCATCCACGGTGAATTCTCCCACCTTGGCCACAGTGTTACTGGTTCTGGCTGCAGATTCAACATCACCCTGACCTTACTGAACATGAATGAATTAACATTTTCTTAGTGCTATTTACCTTGAACTTACATTTCTTCCCCATGACCCAAGTAGAATCTTCTAGTTAGGGCAAACCCCAAATGACTTCCTGTTAACTTTGTTTGTGCCCTACATAGGATAAAACATAATGGAGCTGAACGCCCTAGAAAAGTATTTTATAACATCTGGTAAGGTTTGCAGTCAAACCCCTAAATATTTTCAAAAAGATTCAAATATTGTCACACATGGTTGTGTGGATTTGAGCGCATGGTTAGCCAGTAAGTTTAAAGGTTAAATGATTATCACGCTCGTGTTTGTGTGGGTGCACTGCTTAAAGCAAATACCGTGTCTTGAGCTTATGAGAGAGAAACTCGGCAGTGCTACAAGCACTGGTTTCATTATTTATTTGAATTTCAAGTATTTTACTACTAGTGCCTATCAAGTCACCACACAAAAAACTCAGGAGAAACTCCTCCTACTTCCATGAGTTCTGTGATGGGAAAGTGACACACACACACACACATACATACACACATGGTTGGAGTTCAGATGACCCTGGGTTCACATTTGATGCAGTTGCTTGGTAGAGAAATGTTATAAGATACAATCTGTATTTGCAATTCTAGGACAAAAAAGTGCATAACTCCAAATTTTCTCTGCAGCAGCAGATGGTCCAAGTTGGTTTAAGGTTTTCTGCATAAATCTAAAAAATAAAAGTGCTGGCTGAGGGAGTTTAGTCCAACTCATAAGCAGAAAAGAAAGACAGTGCAGCAGAATGGTTTGTTTCTTTAGTCCCCAGATTAATAGCAGGACCAGACAAAATGTGACAGTACATTGTGGTTGGCAAGGGAAGAGATATAGAATTAAAAGCAGAAAAGGCTATATTCAGTCAGCTCCAGGATTATTGGTTTGGCACCATTTAGGAGAATAGGCAAAAATGATTGTTAAAATATACTTGACACATACAGTAATGATTAGATTTACCATTCATATAGTACAACCGAAAAGAAAAAAAAAAACTACTTTCCTCTAACAGGAAGGTTTTAATAGTATCTTCTCTCAAGAATATCTGCAAACAAATTGTCAAAATGTATTTTCACTTTTGAACAAATCTACTCTTACCCAATGAGACAAATAAAGACATTGTAAACCCATTATCATGGGGAAAATAATAAGAGAGCTTTCCATATGAAATAGACAGAAGAATACTAACCTGCACAGGCCTTTAGAGAAATAACAATACATAGGCATTTAAAAATACAATTACACACTGCCACAACCACTCCCTGACAGATTTCTTAACTGTTGATTGTGGACTTCATGCTTTGGATGCACAAAATCTCTGGGATTTGGACTCTGAGATTTGTTTTTGCCCCCTTATGAAGATTGTTAGCTTGGTTAGATTTGCTATATTGTATAATTTTTTAAAGTGCTGAAGAGAATAGGGTGTAACTGCCCTTATGTTGGATTTTAGGATTTGTCTAGGCTTTGAGGTTAGATGTTGTTCTCCCCTCTATGTTTAGATGTTGTAGATGGGGTTGTTCTGCTGTTTGTAATACATACATCTATTTGTCTTTGGAGTAATTTGTCTGTGTGATGCTTCCAGTAAATACTGTAATACTGAAGAAGACTTTTTATATATGAGAAAAAATTATTAAAGAGCTAGAAATAAAGGATTAAAAATAAAGTTATACAATGACCCCATACTGATTTGATTGTGTTCAAGAAGGCCTCTTCTGGTGCAAAATTATGGTGCATGTTACATGTAGCTACACCAATTGGTTAATGTTTTAAAGAGATGTACATCAGAAGCTCTGGTGAACATGTCTATCATTACCAACCTTTGTTGAACATTGGAGAACAAAGCACAGGAGGAATAAATGATGGACTGCGGGAACAGCTATGACACCTCAGGCTGCTACGTGAACCAAGAAATGCTGTGCAAGGCAGCAGAAGTGTGAAAAGCTAGCCAACATCTGTGCAAGGTTAAAGGCTAACCCTAGCCGTCTGGCTCTGCCATCCATTCTCCTCTCCAATGTTCACTCTCTGGACAATAAACTGGACTTACTCAATCTACAGCTATCTACCGAGCATAAAGTCAGGAACTGCTGTGTTTTCATTTTTTTTGGCTCAACAACAGCATTTCTAATGCAGCCATTCAGCTAGGTGGGCTAATATGTCTGGTAAGATTCATGCTGGTGGTCTGTGTGTTTTCATAAACAATGAATGGTGCAGGAATGGCATTTATGTCTCTGTCTACTGTTTGTTGCTGGTGGAGTTTATGACTGTGAAATGCCAGCCATACTACCTGCCCAGAGAGTTTACAACTGTGTTCATTGTCATGGTGTACATTCCACCTGGTGCTAACACAAGGACAGTGCTAGGTGAACTCTACGGGGCTATCAGTAACCTACACACAGTGCACCCCAACAGATTTTTCATTGCCACCAGAGACTTTGACCATGCAAATCTGAAATTAGTGCTTCCAAAATTCCACCAGCATGTTGATTTTGCAACCCGTGGTGCAAACACTTTAAACCTTGCTTACACCAACATTCATGGTCCTGACCACAGAAAGTTGGATATGACCTCGTGATCTTATTCACATGAATGCAATTTTCCCATCTGGTATTTTCATGTGGCTAAACCTCAACAGATCATTGCTTTCTATGATGTAATGTCTTTTGAATATGTGGGCATGAAATCACTGGCCCAACCACTCTGCTAAGTATACTGATTGATCACAGTAAAGTGATCTTGAGTGTTAGGAATGTATTATGAGTGGAGATTAAAATGCAGAATTTCAGCTTTAAATTTACAGTGTTTACATACATATTGAGTAAATCACATGAATCATAGGACTTTTTATGCATTGCCCTCTCACAGTTTATAGGTGATTGAATGTATTAACGTTAAGCATTAATTGCGTTCTAGAAAAACAAAGTGCACAGAGTAGAGGTGTAAGTGTCAGAGTAAGTTCTTTTTTTCTTTAAAAAAAGGATAATGTGGGGTTAGCGTTATAGGGGTTACTTAGGCGTTCATGGAAGCGGTTGGTCTTTAGCTGTGTTTTGAAGATAGTGACAGATTCTGCTGTCCGGATTGAGGTTGGAATTTCATTCCACTATTAGGGACAGTTCATGTAGGGGTAGAATGCTTTAACAGATTAGATAGAATACTTTAACAGATAGGGTAGATTACTTTAACAGATAGGGTAGAATGCCTTGAAGAATAAGCAGTTTCTTCCTTACATCACATCACATCAAGTACACTGATGTTCCTGGTTCCACTCAGTAATTCTTGCTCAAGCTCTCTGTATATATTATTCTCGCTCACGTTGTCTCATTGGTTTGGTTGGTCAGTTCAGCTTTTATCACTGCACCTAATTTTTTCTGCATTTTGGTATATTATTTTTTCCTGCTTTTTTCACTTTGTCACATAGTTAGTAATTTCTCATTGTTTGACCCTGCTTTTGGATTACCACTTTACCTATCCTTTTGGACTGCTATCTAGTGTCTAAATAACTCCTGTCATTTGTTTTTTAATCTGTATGCATCTCTGGTAAGAACCCTTTGTTTCTTTTCTTTCTTTCTTCGTTTTTGTCTGTTTTTCTTCTTGAGCATTCTTTAATTTATGGTAGCTTTTGACATTCAATATTAGATAAAAATGGTGCACTTTTGTTGTATTGGTAACATTTGGATAATTATTTACTTTAAAAAAAAACAGTAATTACAGATATATATATATAAAAATAAATAAACAAAATCATAGTTCGAATTTAAACGAGACTTTTTTACAAATCCAAATTCCACTTTTTTGTAATTAATGAGAGACAAATGTCACACATTTGTATACCAAATATATCATATGAACTCTACCAGTATCTCATCAAAGAAAAGTCACACAATCTGTAATCTAACATGAAAGGTAAGATAGTGACAGCACATATTAGCACATATACGGTGGTGTGTCAGGGCTTTGATCCATGAATGACCTTATCACAGAGCAACCCAAAGAACCCATTATGCCATGGAGCTAGCTCAACTGACAATCCACAAATGGGAATTCACTGCAGCTGTCACTGCCAGAGATAAGAGGTATCACTCCGTTTGATTGACACACTAAAGTTTGTCCAGTGTAGTTCCACATAAGACTTAACAGTTGCAATGTAAATGGCCTGCAAGCTGTAGATTTTGATGTTCCTTGAGGCTCTTATACACAAACCAGCCCCGAATACAAGCCACAAATTG
Source organism: Ictalurus punctatus (assembly GCF_001660625.3). Lineage (NCBI taxonomy): Eukaryota > Metazoa > Chordata > Actinopteri > Siluriformes > Ictaluridae > Ictalurus > Ictalurus punctatus. The sequence continues at coordinate 3,452,077 of NC_030429.2, forward strand.
TTAAAAGTCTGAGTAGCTGGTTGGGAATAAGCTGCTTTGGTTCATTTCCTAAAGCTAGTGTGCACACGTCAGTTCACAGCATAACGGATGTAAACTTAATGTCGACAATCAATGTGTCTCAAAAGTTCAGAATAATAGAAATGATTTGCATTTAAGTTCTTAAAATAGATATCATATTAATCTAGTAGTCTAGTAATTATTCTTTATTTTCTCATTCATCTTTAGTAACCACTTTATCCTGGTCAGGGTCATGATGAACCTGGAGAATTCACCTTGGATGGGACACCAGACCATCGCAGTGCAACACACACACACACACACACACACACACACACACACACACACACGCACACACGAAAACACACACACACACACACACACACACACACACACACACACACACACACACACACATTCAAATGTAGAGGCAATTTAGTGAAGTGTAGTAATTATGGTTTGCTGATGCATTCAGCAAAACCTGATAGCACACTGCAAATACAGAAATGGCACTCTGAAGGTGTATATGAGTGCTCTGTCGGTAGATGCTGTATTTCCTTACAGAATAAACGCTGACGCTTAATCACTGCAGTTTCCTGGAGAAAATGGCCTCTAAGCTGTTCAGTTTAATAAAATATAAAAATGACCCAAAATGGGGGGAAAGGTGTGTGTGTGTGTGTGTGTGTGTGTGGGTGGGTGTGTGGGTGTGTGTTTTCACAACACAGACTGTATGTACAAAAGTGATACCTCCAGCTCTGATTGAATCAGCCTGAAATCATTGACTCAACTGATCTGCTGAACAAGAAAGGAGTGAATTTTATCATGATGTAGATTCACAAATACAAACACTGAATCACAGAACACAAGAATCTCAGTCAAGAACCAAAGGATTCCCTGACTTGAACAGTGAACCACTGAACACGAGAGAAGCGAATACGACTTATACAATTTTCAGATTTTTAAAAAGTATATAAAAACATATATATTGGGGCGGCTGTGGCTCAGGTGGTAGAGCACGTTGTCCACTAATCGTAGGGTTGGAGGTTTGATTCCCGGCCCACATGCTGAAGTGTCCTTGTGCAAGACACTGAACCCCAAGTTGCATGTGCATGCCTTGCATGTGTGAATGAGAAACAGAGTAAAGCACTGCTAAGGTTTAAAGGCACTATATTCATGCAGACGTTTACCATATACCTTAAAAAGTCCTTAGTCATTGTGTAATTAGTAACCCTAAATTATTAAGGGATAGCACTATAAATATTATAGCACTCACCATGACGGAATGTCGGTTATTGATCTAAGCAATTATGGTTTGCAATAACAAAATCTATCAGCAGCAACTATATGAAAGAAAGAGGCATGCTGGTGATTAATACCAATTCGTTCACCTATGTTACTGTCAAAAAAGAATTAAATGAGACGTTTTTTGTCCAATTCAGTAATAAATGGCCTCTATAAGGCAGTAGTTTGAGAAGTCCATTCACAATGACATATGGCCTTGGAATAAATACAGAAAAGAATAAACATGGAAGAATCTCACACAGTGAAGAAAAAATCTCTTCTTGTCAGCATGATGCAAAGATAAGAAAATATACACCTTCAGCTTCACTCAGAGACCTATTAAGTAATGATTCAGAATAAATATTAAAGCAACCCTGAAATGAAACTAGAAACCAGAAATAGAAAATCATAGAATACAGCATGCTGTGTTATCTTAGCAAAGGGCAAGAGGCTTAAAACAGTTACCATAAACAAAAGAGTAAACGAACATTTTAGTGAACAGCCTAAAAAACAACAGCACAGTTAAATGGTAAAGAGGAACCCACTGCAAAGACTGATTAGTACTTTGCTGACAGAAACCTCTGGATGTAGGGACATGCGATACAATAAGTTTAGCCTATAAATGGCTGCACAATAATGATTTTAAAAGATAATTGCAATCATTCGACTGCAAAACAGCTGCAATTCATCATTTCATCGTTTTAAATCAAGACAAATCACCCTGTTCCTTTACATTTTACATTTTATGCCCATATTCTTTAAAAGGTATAAATCATTTATTCATGCAGGAAGTCCACGCAGACACTGGGAGAAAATGGGAGTTTGTTTCTGTTAGAATTTTTTTTTTTTTTTTTTTTTTTTTAAATCATTAAACACATCGAGCATTTTCAGCAATGGTTACATTTATTCATTCATCCATTTTAAGTAAATATCTTTGTCAGGGTCACAGTGGATCTGAAGCCTATCCTGGGAACACTTGGCACAAGGTGGGGATACACCCTATTTATCATAGCCAATCTACCTACGTGCATGTTTTAGGAAGTTAGGAGGAAAATGGAGAATCCAGAGAAATTCCCAGTGGACAGATACAACGGTTATACCTTTTCCTGATAGTACAGTAAAGCTTACAGCTCTTTACATTAGATAGGGAGAAAAAAAATTATGGAAGGTTAGGTATGGTGTGGTTCTATGACTGAGTGGGGATTCACTAGGGCAGCTTCATTTGGAACTGATTTGCTTGTTTCCCTCCCAAATAACTTGTGACTGTAAGCTCACTTGGATAGTCTATAACAGGTCCATGCTATGTCATGCTCATCTTCAGGCTGTTCTTGTTAACTCAGGTGGCCTAGTGGTCCTTCACTCAGTCATTGAACCATGGTTCCAGATCACTGGGTGGTTTTCATCAGAACTAAATTAGGCCATATATCAAAGTTGTCAAGAAGGTTTGTAACACATCCAGACAGCACACATTGCGACACAAGAGCAGACATCACTCAAAAGTAGTGCTGATACTGTACTGTATGTAGGATGACAATCACTCAAAGTATTGATACTGCCCTCTACTGAAGATGTGAATCAAAGTTCTGACAACTGTTCTCAACTAAGAATAAAAATGGCTTAATATTGTTCTGCATTAAGGATAAGAATTAATCACGCACCACAAATCATGTGGGCTGTAATAAAGCAGCATTCTGGGCCACATACTGAGGTGTTTGTGATCCTTTTAAGTTTAATTTGGCTGCATTCTGCGCAAAAAAACTTAAGTTATGCATTTGTTATGTGCAACACTTGAATACCTAGCCTGAAGTGAGCTTCTCCCATTCATACATACTGTCACAATTTCCCCTCACGCTAACAGCTGGAGCACGTAGCGCACTCTGAAGCTCGAAGTACGAGGGCGCACTTCGGGGTTTGCAAGTGACATTGACTTTGTTTACGTTCAATACGTGCATCTGTTATGATTTCTGTCCTGTCTCTGCTCCTGTATTGTCACTGGTTGTTTTCCCTTATATGACACCATTGTTCTCAGCTGTTTTGTGTTTCACCCCTGATTACTTTTGTGATTTAAACCACTATGTGTCTATGTGCTTTGCAAAGTATTACACTCAGTTGCCATAGTCTCTGTCATTTACCAAGCCTTTATTCCTCGCTTTATGTTTCATGGTTTTGATCTGGTTCTCATCCTCATTATTTGAGTCTTGTATTAGTCTAGTTTATCCTGTTTGCTGATCGCCTGACTATTTGCCTGTTTTGACCACGCTATTGTGTCACGCTTTGGATTTGTCTGCCTATATCTCCTATAATAAAGCTCTTAACTGCGCATGCATCCTGCATTGGCTCCTTTGCAAACCATGACACATACTATGTATTTGAGGGCGTTTCACACAAAAAGTGGGAAGTCATCACAAAAGAGGGTAGAAATTTAAAATGTGGCTGATTACATATTTTGCTAGCTGTAACAAAATTTGGGAAATTGACAATTTTACAAATTTTATTTAAGCCATTGTGGACCATTTTTATACTATATTATATTAGTAATCAAATGACATACTAACCACCTCCACACTATTTCCCCAAACTGTTTACACAAAATTGGAATCACACGATCATATAAGATGTCTTTGTATGCTGTGGCATTATATTTTCCCTTCACTGGAGCTAAGGGGGCCAAACATGTTCCAGCTTGACAATGCTCCTTTACAAAGTGAGCTCCATGAAGACATGGTTTGCCAATGTTCGAGATGTTTGCCTGCACAGAGCCGTGACCTGAACCTCTCTGAACACCTTTGGGATGAACTGGAATGCTGACTTCACCTCAGACCTCCTCATCCGACATCAATCGTTTGCCCATATAGTGTAACACAGCAGGACAACAAACAGTCATAATCAGGAAGCACTGCAGAAAGGCACTGCAACAGCAAAAGCCAGATAAAAGGGTGGGTACTCTCATAAACTGCACATCTGCATTAATTGTCCTTATATAATGTAGCTGTCTACATAGATAAAGCCCAACCCACGATTAGTGATGGGATAAGACACCAGAGGCTTGCTAGTACAAATATACCTCAGTCCACTAATGAATTTATGAACTCCGTGCTGAAAATATACAAAAAGTACTGATACACACACTGAAATCATTTAAACAGGTTTTATATTTGACTATAAAATGATGGATGGTTGCCATTAAGCTTGCTGCAATAATTGGCACACGGTGTTCGGCCGCACACCGACTACATCACTTGCCCACTGCGGCACCACCCCTACTGTCGTTTTGCTTTACTATAGTAATAAAAATAATTTAGTTCAGTTAGAGAATGGACACTACAATTAAAAACCGAATGCGTCTGCTCAGTTCAGCATAAGCCGAATGAGTCAGAGTCGCAGCACAGATCAGCAGGAGTCAGATTTCATTTATCACGTGACGAGAGTGAGGTGAGCTGACTAACAAGATGGTGGAAGATTTGGTTTAATTGAAGCAAGTTTGTCATTGTGCTGTTTTGTTCTTGTTGTGTTTTTCATTAAGAATAATAATGAACGAGGGACATGCAGATAGTTCCTCAGGGGCAGGGGCTCAAATGTTAAAAAAAAAAAAAAAAAAAGAAATAAAAAACGGCTATATCACCAATGAGCTAACTATGTTACTACTTTACTGACTTTAATTTAACTACATATTCTTATCACCCTGGTTGACACTGTAAACAGACTGTGTGTGGTCACAATAATGAATGTGAGAATGACACTACTAATATAAACTAATGGTATTTTATTTACATTTACATTTATTCATTTAGCAGATGCTTTTACAAGGAAATACAAGCAAAACAGCAACTTTTATTGGAGAGATGAATCCAAAGAATCTTTAAAAGAAAATTTAAACATTATGAAATGTATTACCATCCACATATGTAGTGACACACCCACTGTATGTCAGTTAATGTAAAATCATTAAAAATATTAATTTCACAATTAAATTTACATTTGGCAGCAGCACTTTGATTTCCATAAAACTGAACTGGCTTTTTAGTCTCAAAGTTTTAAGATGTTGTCACATATTAAACATTATGAAGGTGTGGATGGATGCAAGTTCAGTTAAAGACTTTTATTTGAGAGGGTCAGGCAAACAAATCCAAATCATGAGACAGTAGCGTGGTCGAAATAACAGGCAATGGGTCAGGCGAGCTACAGCCAGGCAGACTGGGCAAGGCTAGAATCAGAAACAAGAGACGAGAAACAAGGTCAGTAAACATGAATCAAAAATGAGAAACAGGAAACAACCGCTTGATAAGGAGATAACACTCAATACTACACAAGGTACAAAGAGACACGAGGGGTTTAAATGACAAACGTAATCAGGAGTGATGCACAAGACAGCTGAAAACAATGAAGTCACACCTATGGGAAACAACCAATGGCAAGACAGGGGCAGAGACAGGACAAAGACCATAACAAAAGCACATGTAGAAAGTAAACAAAATCATTGTCACTTAAGACCCAAAAGCGTGCGCTAGCTAAGAGCTTGCGCATCAGCTCGCACTTCGAGTTCGCACATCGAACTCGCGCTTAAGGTCTCTGAGCAAGCTGCATGCTACAGCGCTAGCTTGAGGGGAAATCATGACAGATGTCATTTTTTTGATGCCTCCTCCTTCAGTTTTTCTTTAATTTTCTGTGTCTCTGTCTGTTTGGCATCATGCCTTTATTGACTATATGACATGCATATAATATAACAAGGTTACTTGAATGTCTGGAAATTTAACGAACTTGAGTAGCTAGTACTTACCAACACATTCCCTCTCAATTAATTTGAACACTACCAGTGAAGCATATAAAGTGCTGCTAATACGGAAAGGTTAGCAGAAGAACTAGTGGTTTTAACATAGCCTACTTGTCTGCCTGTTGAAGCAAGACACATCACGATTACGACATGACAAGGCTCGAGTCAGACAAATAAATAGGAAAATTCTCAGACTTTCTTGTGATTAATTTGCTACTGTCTTGTGAATGCTAATTTGAATTCAAATGCTTTTTACATAATATAATTGTTTATTAATTAATGTTGAGAGGGGCACTTTTAAATACTTTCGAAAAAGGTCAGGGGCTCAAAGCCCCAAGAGCCCTTCCCCCTTCTGCATGTCCTTTTAATGAACCCATCATTCAAGCAGTTGCCCCCCGAATTGGTGCTAATTCAGAAGTGGAAGTGAAATGCATATGGCTGCATGGGCATTCATAAGCGATTCAAAAGCGAGGGGCGAAAAGTGATGAAACCAACAAAGCACCAAAGCCCCCTTTCACAGCAACTTTCAATTCAATTCAATTCAATTCAATTTTATTTGTATAGCGCTTTTTACAATAGACATTGTCTCAAAGCAGCTTTACAGAAATATCAACACGGTATACAGATATTAAAGGTGTGAATTTATCCCAACTGAGCAAGCCACTGAGTGGCGACGGTGGCAAGGAAAAACTCCCTAAGATGTTTTAAGAGGAAGAAACCTTGAGAGGAACCCGACTCAGAAGGGAACCCATCCTCATCTGGGTAACAACAGATATTGTGAAAAAGTTCATTATGGATTTATATGAAGTCTGTATGGTGTTAAGAGCAGCCGTAGTCCCAGCAGTCTGGAATTAAAGAAGATTTGAGCTCCATCCAGAGGCTGAAAGGATCAGGATCTCTAGTATCTCCATAAATTCGTGTGGGGCTCGGCGAAAGGAGAGAGGGAGAAAGTAGAACAGAATCTAGTCAGGGTAGGCTTGAGTAAACAAATACGTTTTAAGCTTAGACTTAAACACTGAGACTGTGTCTGAGTCCCGAACACTAATAGGAAGACTGTTCCATAACTGTGGGGCCCTATAAGAGAAAGCTCTTCCCCCTGCTGTAGCCTTCACTATTCGAGGTACCGTCAGATAGCCTGCATCTTTTGATCTAAGTAGGCGTGGCGGATCATATAAAACCAAAAGGTCGCTTAGATATTGTGGCGCGAGACCGTTTAGTGCTTTATAGGTTAATAAGAGTGTTTTATAATTAATGCGAGATTTTACTGGGAGCCAATGCAGTGTGGATAATATCGGTGTGATATGGTCGTATCTTCTAGTTCTAGTTAGGACTCTAGCAGCTGCATTCTGGACTAATTGGAGCTTATTTATATTCCTACTGGAACATCCAGACAGTATGGCATTACAGTAATCTAATCTAGAGGTGACGAATGCATGAACTAGTATTTCCGCATCATGTAGTGACAATATGTTTCTTATTTTAGAAATATTTCTGAGATGAAAGAAGGCTATCCTAGTAATATTATCTACATGAGCATCAAATGATAGGCTGGAGTCAATAATCACTCCAAGGTCTTTAACTGCTGCACATGATGAAACAGAAAGACCATCCAGAGTAACCATGTGATCAGAAAGGATACTTCTAGCTACACGTGGGCCTAATAAAAGTATTTCTGTTTTATCAGAATTAAGCAGAAGGAAGTTAATTAACATCCAATGTCTAATGTCCTTTACACAATCCTCAACTTTACTAAGCTTATGTCTGTCCTCTGGCTTCGCTGAAACATACAACTGTGTATCATCAGCATAACAGTGGAAGCTAATTCCATGTTTACGAATAATTTGACCTAGGGGTAGCATATATAAAGTAAAGAGCAGTGGGCCTAAAACAGAACCCTGTGGAACTCCAAAAGTAACCTCAGTACGCATGGAGAATTCACCATTTACATCTACGAACTGAT